>NC_141158.1:125242999-125434898 GCF_053477565.2 Lygodium microphyllum
TTGGGGTGGTCAAGCGGGGTTTTTGGAGGAGAGGTGGGGTGCTGTGGAGGGAGCGGGGTTTTTCGAGGTGGGGTGCGGGGGGGCGTCGTGGGGGGTGACGCGGGGTGGGGGTGGTCGAGCGGGGTTTTGGGAGGAGAGGTGGGGTGCTGTGGAGGGAGCGCGGTTTTTCAAGGTGGGGTGCGGGGGGGCGTCGTGGGGGGGTGCGGTGGGGTGGGGGGGTGCGCCGTGTCATGGGGGAGTGACGCGGGGTTGGGGTGGTCAAGCGGGGTTTTTGGAGGAGAGGTGGGGTGCTATGGAGGGAGCGGGGTTTTTCGAGGTGGGGTGCGGGGGGGCGTCGTGGGGGGTGACGCGGGGTGGGGGTGGTCGAGCGGGGTTTTGGGAGGAGAGGTGGGGTGCTGTGGAGGGAGCGCGGTTTTTCGAGGTGGGGTGCGGGGGGGCGTCGTGGGGGGGGTGTGGTGGGGTGGGGGGGTGCGCCGTGTCGTGGGGGAGTGACGCGGGGTTGGGGTGGTCAAGCGGGGTTTTTGGAGGAGAGGTGGGGTGCTGTGGAGGGAGCGGGGTTTTTCGAGGTGGGGTGCGGGGGGGCGTCGTGGGGGGGTGACGCGGGGTGGGGATGGTCGAGCGGGGTTTTTGGAGGAGAGGTGGGGTGCTGTGGAGGGAGCGCGGTTTTTCGAGGTGGGGTGCGGGGGGGCATCGTGGGGGGGTGCGGTGGGGTGGGGGGGTGCGCCGTGTCGTGGGGGGGAGACGCGGGGTGGGGTGGGTCGAGCGGGGTTTTCGGAGGCGTGGTGGTGTGGCGTGGAGGGAGCGGGGTTTTTCGAGGTGGGGTGCGGGGGGGTGGGGGGGGGCGTCGTGGGGGGGTGCGGTGGGGTGGGGGGGTGCGCCGTGTCGTGGGGGGGTGACGCGGGGTGGGGTGGGTCGAGCGGGGTTTTTCGAGGTGGGGTGCGGGGGGGGGGGGGGGGGGGGGATATGCGCCGCGTCGTGGGGGGGTGCGGTGGGGTGTGGGGGGTGTGCCGTGTCGTGGGGGGCTAACGCGAGGTGGGGTGGGTCGAGCGGGGTTTTCGGAGGCGTGGTGGGGTGGTATGGAGGGAGCGGGGTTTTTCGAGGTGGGGTGCGGGGCGGCGTCGTTGGGGGGTGCGGTGGGGTGGGGGGTGCGCCATGTCGTGGGGGGGGTGACGCGGGGTGGGGTGGGTCGAGCGGGGTTTTCGGAGGCATTTGTGGTGTGGCGTGGAGGGAGCGGGGTTTTTCGAGGTGGGGTGCGGGGGGGGCGTCGTGGGGGGGTGCGGTGGGGTGGGGGGGTGTGCCGTGTCATGGGGGAGTGACGCGGGGTTGGGTGGGTCGAGCGGGGTTTTTCGACGTGGGGTGAGGGGGGGTGGGGGGGTGCGCCGTGTCGTGGGGGGGTGCGGTGGGGTGTGGGGGGTGTGCCGTGTCGTGGGGGGGCTCACGCGAGGTGGGATGGGTCGAGCGGGGTTTTCGGAGGCGTGGTGGGGTGGTGTGGAGGGAGCGGGGTTTCTCGAGGTGGGGTGCGGGGGGCATCGTGGGGGGGTGCGGTGGGGTGGAGGGTGCGCCGTGTCGTGGGGGAGTGAGGCGGGGCACGGTGGGTCGAGCCTGGTTCTTGGAGGAGTGGTGGGGTGCTGTGGATGGAGCGGGGTTTTTCGAGGTGGGGTGGGGGGGGAGGCGCCGCGTCGTAGGGGGGTGCGGTGGGGTGGGGTGGGGGGGTGTGCCGTGTCGTGGGGGGTGACGCGGGGTGTCGCGATGCCCCCTCCCCCCCACCATGCCCCGACATGACGCGACGCGCCCCCTCCCCAACATAACATGACAACCCCCCTCCCCCCCCCCCCAATGACATCCCCCCATCCCCCATGACACGACACGACGCGATGCGCCCTCCCCCCCCATGACGTCCCCCCCTCAAAAATTCGCCTCCCCCCTCAACACACACCACCCCCCCCTCAAAAATTCGGCCCCCCCATGACATCCCCCCCCAGCCCCCATGACACGACGCGACGCGACGCGCCCCGCCATGACACGACACGACACGACGCGCCCCCCCTTCCCCCCTCAACACACACCACACCATGTCGCGACGTGCCCCCCCCCCCCCCCCCCATGACATCCCCACCCCAGCCCCCCCACCCACGACACGACATGATGCGACGCGCCCCCCCCCCCCCCCCCCATGACATCCTCACCCCACCCCCCCCCCCCCCCCCATGACACGACACGATGCGACGCGCCCCCCCCCCCCCCCCCCCCCCCACAGCACAGACACGAAAACAGAGCAAAGCAATCTATTGACAAACAAGATCAAACAAGTTCCTTAACTTATCTTCAAGTTAATCTTTGTCTCCCGCCCATACAGGAGAAATTATGTTTCGCTTCTGTCCGACAGAAGTATCCCTTCTGCCCTGCAGAAGTGACTGGTCCAATTCACATGGCACCAAAACTCAATCCCTTATCTAGAATAGGATCTCCCAACATGCCCAGATGTTGGGGGCCACGGAGGTCTTTAACTCCATTCTAGACCTAGCAAGGGGTGTCCAGAGCTCCAACTGACCCGCAAGCTGTCTAGGAGCGAAACATCATTCCCGTGGTTGGCCTTTTCACCGCTCGACCTTCGGCCCATGAATCGAGCAGTGCCCTCTCGGGTTAATACGCGGTGCGACCATGGAGGTGATCCACCCGTACAATATATCCTTCCTTAATTAAATCCTTTAAGAATCAAGCACAAACAAGGCATTCAGCCTAATATCATTTTCCAAGAAAACGTTCCTTTATTCCCATGGCGTCTTGTCATCATAGACCCTTGCCATGCATTTACCATAAATCACAAGCACTTGGAATAATCATCCAAACAACAACTAACAACCAGTTGAATGTAAAAGCATTTAGGATATTGTTTGATCAACCAATAAAACCAATTGCATTCTTTCCAAAACAATGCAAGAGTAGATGAAATAATATTTCCCATTGCATAATTGCTCTTCCCCTTGGGATCTAAGAGCAATATTATGCAAAAATGCTCTTAACACTTTCTTCCTTCGGCCAGGGTATATGTTAAGGGTACAAACACTATTCATGATGTAAGTTCTATAGGTCACTTACCTTGATTGATAACCCAACCCTGAGTTTGGATTAGCAAAAGTCATCGTTATCCGACGGATCTCAAGATATCTTAGTTTTAACCCTTACGATTAATTTCTTGTACTAGCTCTTAGTCAAGTCATGAGGCAAATAGAAATGTATCCTCATATATCAAACATGTTATAGGCATAACATATAAATACTTGATAAGATAAGTGCGAGATGATCTCAAGTAATTAGACTCCAATAGGCCTCGCATTGACCTAGAATCTAGTTTTTCTTAGTATTTGGCCTGTTAAGCTAAGTACTTTTGAAGTATCTAAACTTTAAACTAGTACTTCTCCATTCATGATTCTTAATGTCATATTCTTTTAGCAATTATGCTATCTATAACCCTTGACTATACTTTAATCTAGCATTTCTATGCCCAATCTTTTAATGTCGTTCTTTTGACGACTATGCCATTCATAACGCTTGACTAATTCTTCCTTGTAATTGCTCTACTAGCAAATAAGTCATATGTGACTAGGTGCAATTATCTTCCCTTGATATATGCACTTCACAAACTCCATCTTCCGAGTAAGCGAGATGAAATTTATCCTTTCCCATGACCTATACTCGTGCAATAGTATGGGCTTAACGTATCTCATACGAGAATCAAAGCAAGCATCTATCAACTTGAAAATACATTACTTACAACCGGAACTATAGTTGGATTGACAGTGATGCCCTTGCTCGAAGCCTTGTTGTTGGTTGCGGGATTGTCATCCGCACGCGACATTCTTCGCTTGGAGGCCATCGTCCGCAGGTAGACTCAAGAGATTAAGAAGGTGGAGTAGATTCAAGATGGGAGAGCGTAAGAGAACGTGGTTAAGTCAAGGATCGAGATAGAGGGAATTGAGCCAACTCTCTTCCTTGCAGCCTCTCGGGGTGACTCTTCTCTCTCTCTCTCTCTCTCTCTCTCTCTCTCTCTCTCTCTCAAGCTCTCTTTCGAGCTCTTCCTCACAATCTCTTGGAGGAGTATCCTCCTCTCTACCTCTCTCTTGCAGCCTCTCGGGGTCTCCTTCTGCTTTCTATGCCTCTCCCATGCCTCATATTTATAGCGAATTAGAGAAGAGGGCTTGTGGTTGAGAAGTAGAGCTCTTTATGGAGGGGGATCTTGGAAAGATCAGTTATCTGATGCTCAGATCATAAATCTGATGGTTCCATTGGCTCCGAAAGGGGGGTAAAACTCCAAGACACTTGCTTAGAAAGCTCTCAGTTCGCTCCTTCTTCTTTTCTCTGTTCGAAGCGCTGTCTGCTGCCTGTAAACTGCGATCACGGCGCGCGCGATTTCGCCAGTCACTTTTCTTTATTTTTTATTTTATAAAATCTTCAAACTCACTAAAATATCACTTGTCTTTTCTTTTAAATGGCATCTAGTTCCGTATCGTTTTTTAAGGATAATATCTAAAATATACTAGCTTTGCCCAAAATCTAATATTTTTGGACCTTCCAAACTATACACATGAACTTAGTGATTAATATAACTCATAAGTCTCGTTCACGTTGTAATTTACGTGAAGGGTATCTACGGTCTTTGCCAATTCGAGAAAAGTATCGAATTTACGACTCTTGATTTTTCTAAATAAAATATTTTAAATTAAATGAAAATTATCAATAGTTAATGTTACTTAGTTTTTACCTTAGTTAGTCTTTAGTCAGTAATCTTACTAACTTATTAATTGACTAACTAACTTACGAACCAACCAACTAACTTTTATTGTGCGGAGATATTACATCCTCCTCCCCTTTGAGAAATCGAGATGTCCTCATCTCGAGAGAAACAGGGGGTATCATCTTGGAATATGTGGGTTATGGAACACCGCGCTTCTGCTGCGCTACTCTGACCTCTCACAGACATACGATCTTTTGAAAAGAACAACCTATGGTATTTGATATATTTGAGTCTTGGTTACAATAGAAAATTTATTGTAGTTACATCTCATGGATATCTTCTAGGTTTTTCCTAAGCACTTGGTATATTCTAGATCATTGGAGCTTGTACGGCTTATTTCTTGTAAGCTCGAGTTCTCTTCGAGTTCCGTGGGGACAATTGATATAGTTATGTCCGATGTTGTGACACTCAGAGCATCGGTGTTTAGGGTGCTTTGGACATTCCCTTTTGAAATGACCTAACTCCCTGCAATAGAAACAGCGCGGAGCTTTATCACTTGTGGTCACAGGATTTTTGGTTGTCCTTAGTAAGATTTTCTTCTTTAGACCAAAGTGTTCTAGGATTCTTTTAGCAGATTGGAGTGGTCCTTTACCTTGGAAACTACATTTCCAGATTGTCCTGCCCTTAGTTCGGGACTGAGCTCCATGGACAATTGGCTTTGCTTGTAATGCCAAAGAATACTTCCAAGCTTCGACATTCTGGTAAGACCCAATCTATATCAGTTGAGAAGAAATGACTTAAGAGAAATTCATTGCACATTATGACTATCATTCCTTGCCAGAGTATCTCTAATCATTTGCAAGTTCTAGGCTCAAAATAGACGCAACTCATATTACTCAAGTTAACTGTAGTTACAAGAGTAAAGTTTATTCCAATACAAGTTGTATTTCATGTCGACAAAATTTCTAGGATTTCTAATAATCCTAAAGTGGTGTAGTAGGTTCTAAGTATTCGTCTTCATATGATTCCTCTATATATCCGAAGACTGCACTTGTGTAACTTCGTTTTCTTGGAGACTCCGTATCTTTTGGACTTAAGTCAGCGCAGTCTACTTGGACATGTCCTAGCTCATTGCAATGGAAACATTGACGGTAGGGACATCTCCTACGGATGTGCCCTATCTCTCCACATGTATGGCATCTCTTACCCAGATCTCGGGAGTCATCTTTACTAAAATTTTCCGATTTAAATTCTTCGACGATTGGATTCGCTCGGAGTAATGCGTCTTGCAAGTCTGTTGGACGCATTGCTTCAAGACGGTGGTTCAGAGGAGTGTTTAGGCCATGGCAAAACTTGGATACTTGGTGCTGCGCAATATCCATAGGTGGTGCGTATTTCAGTAGGGTTACAAACTTTGAGTAGTAAGCTTCCAAAGTTAATCCTAGTTGCTTTAGCCTGAAGAGTTCATTCATCTTCCAAGTCTGGTAGTTTGGCGGAAGGTATCGTCTGCGTACAGCGTCTTTCAGCTGAACCCAAGTAACAGCGGCTTCAGAAACACCTTCATCTTTGCACCATTGCTTCCACCGTAATCGAGCCTGGCCAACTGACTTAAGTTTGTCTATCATTGCTTGATTGGTAGAGGCAGTTCCCGAAGCAAAGAAACAGTCATCCATCGACTCGATCCATATCTCTGCCTCTGCTGCAATGTCCATCCCTTCTCCATCAAACTCGGGTACCTTAATTTGCTTGAGAAGGAATTTCTTCTCTTGCATGTCAACATTCGTGGGTGCAGAAGGTGCCTAACAATCAAGCCATACTGCTTAGATTATTTTGTTTCGGATATGTCTACGAACCATACATTAATCAATCACGTATCATTACAAAATTTCGCTGTGATACCGACCGTGAGGTGCCCGCCCATCGGCTTTCCAGGCACTCTTTTGGCGGTCTATCGAGAAACGAATCTAAGCGTCGCTGCCCGGCACTCCCAAGGAATGTTCCGAGTTTTGTCGCCTAGGGTTTCCCGAATCCGCCTCGCAACGGAACGTTCACGACCGAACCCACCAGGATCGACCTGAAATTTGGGTTCCTAGTTGTCAAGGTCTCCTGTTAGCATTCTAGCGTCGGGTATTGGGCATCCTACTTTACGCAGAGATACCCAACCCGAAGCAGATCTATGCCGCACTTGGTTCAAAGAGAATGGGAAACGAGAGGGATGCGTTGCTCAACCTCTCTGCCCATAGGGCATAGTCCCATTCCGGTCCCCTAAAACGGCACGAATCGGGTTCTAACCTATCAATACCTAAAGGTCGAATGACGATACAAACTTGTGAGAAGCCTCCCAGTTCTCTGGGACCACCCTGCCCATAGGACGGACCCGTCGGGGGTTCCGCCCACCCGCTTCCCTTAATAGCTTTAGTTTTCTAATTAGGTCCTACCACATTTATGTCAAGATTGTGGGAGAGAAGGAAGGAGTCTCACTTGTAGCTTTCTTGCTTGCACAATTGGGGAATACACACAGAGGTGGAGGCTGAAAACAATTCTTCTCTTCTTAGTTGTGTAAGCCAAAAGAACTCAAGTACAAAGAAATAGAAGAACCCTATATATGGGTCTCAAACCAAACTCAACTAACTAAGGTGGCATACTAACTGAGCCACGAACTAGAGTAGATAAGGATAGCTATCATGTAGCTATTATTCATGGGCGGTGTACCAACCGCGTCTGCTCAACTGACAAGTCGGTGACATAAATACACAACGGTCACCCTGGCGTATCACGAGTGGAGCTCGATATCTCAACACTCCCCCTCGAGCTCAATCCCAATTCCTGCACACCAAGTAGGTCTCTGAACTTGCGTAGCTTCTCTGCGCGCCCAATGCCTTCGTGAATATGTCAGCTACCTGATCCTCTGTGCTGACATAAACTAGATCAATAAGACCTAGTAAAACACCTCTCTCACACATAGTGATAATGCACCTCAATGTGCTTTGTTCTAGCATGATAGACTGGGTTATTTGCCAAGTGTATACTACTCATGTTGTCACAATAAATGACAACTGGTCCATCTGTAGAGTGATGCATATCATAAAGTAGCTTATGCAACCAAGCTACCTCACATGCAGCCATTGCTGCACCCCTGTACTCAGCCTCTGTGCTCGACAAGGCAACTGTAGGCTGTTTCTTGCTGCTCCAAGTGACTGCATCACTCCCAAAAGAGAACACATATCCACTGGTAGATCGTCTATCGGAAATACTACCAGCCCAATCAGCATCAGTGTATCCATGCAACTGTATCTGAACCCCAGTCTCATAAAATAGTCCATACTGTAATGTGGACTTCACATACCTGAGTATGCGTCTAGCTGCATCCAAATGTGGTTTCCTTGGAGCCTGCATAAACTGACTTACCAATCCAACAGCATAGCTCAAATCTGGCCTGGTAATAGTCATATAAATCAAGCTTCCTACTATGCGTCTGTACATAGTAGGGTCTTCTAGAAGCTCACCTGCATCTGTGCTCAGCTTCACATTCTGCTCCAAAGGAACCGAAATAGGCTTACAGCCTGTCATCCCATATTTGGACAGCATGTCCAATCCATACTGCCTCTGCAAGAGCTGTATCCCACTTGGTGATCTAATCACCTCAATACCCAAGAAATAACGCAGCTCTCCCAAATCCTTCATTTCAAACTTCTGCTTCAATAGCATTTTCACATGAAGGATATCTTCATCACTGTCACCTGCCACAATCAAATCATCAACATAAATGACAAGTAGCATAATACCTTTCTCTGTTTTTCTCACATAAAGTGAGAAATTTGCCTTGGAAATCTGAAAGCCAATAGTGACAAGATACTGTCCTATCTTGTCAGACCATGCTCTAGGTGCTTGCTTCAAGCCATACAAGGCTTTCTTCAACCTGCAAACAAGCTCAGGATGAACAGCATGCACCTAACCTGGTGGTTGCTCCATATAGACCTCTTCTTGCAAATCACCGTGCAAGAAGGCATTCTTTACATCCATCTGATGTAAAGACCATCCCTTTGATGCAGCCATAGCAATGACTGCTCTTACGGTTGCCATCCTTGCAACCGGACTGAATGTTTCTTCATAGTCAATGCCATATGTTTATGCATACCCCTTGACTACTAATCTTGCCTTGTATCTGTTCACAGAACCATCTGCATTGTGCTTCACCTTATAAACCCACTTACAGCCAATTGCATTTTTACCTTTAGGCAAAGGTACCAATTCCCATGTAGCATTTGCTTCCAAGGCATCCATTTCTTCATCCACGGCTTTCTCCCATTTTTCTTTTCCCATGGCTTGCTCAAAAGAAGTGGGTTCCGGTTCCTGTATCACTTTGACCATATATGCATAGTGAATGGCTGTAAATCCATCATATTTCAGCCTATCCACAGGATACCTAGCCCTCGTAGACTTGCGCAAAGTAGGTTCACTCCCAGGTGCTCTCAAAACATCCCTGGTCTTCCTTACTCCAGGTGTAACAATAGAAGGAATACCCAACTCATCATCAATGCTCTGTTCTGAGCCACTGGATTCACCATCCACATAAGAGTGACCTGCATTCACATCAAACATGGGCCGATCAACCTTCTCTTTTCCTTTTCGTGATACCTGCATACCACTGTCTGCATTACTTTGAGAAGATTCTTTTGATCTCAATCTGCCTGTCCATGGCGAAGAATGTGAACCACTGCTAGAGGACGCTCCAGGTCCACTAATATTTTGTGACTGCTGCTGTGAATTCTGTGCAGCATTACCATTTTGTGCATCTACATCATCAATCACATTTACTGGTTTACACCAGCTACTCATCTCATAAAAAACAACATCTCTGCTCACTGTAAACTTACGAGTAGAAGGGTTATAGCATCTCTACCCTTTTTGCTGCAGAGAGTAACCAATAAAGATGCACTTCTCAGCTTTTGGATCCAACTTGGATCTCAACTCATATGGCACATGTACATAGGCAATGCAACCAAAAATTTTCAAATGAGAAATATCTGGTTTCCTACCGGTATACCTCTCCTCTGGAGTCATTCCATGTATTGCTGCAGTGGGTGTCCTGTTCATTATGTAGACTGCTGTAGCAACTGCTTCAGCCCAATAAAAATCTGGCAAGTCTTTTTCATTGAGCATGGCACGAGATACCTCTCCAATATGCCTGTTTTTCCTTTCTGCGATTCCATTTTGTTCTGGGGTATGACTGCATGAATATTGCTGCTTTATGCCATGCTCCTGCAGGAACCTTGCAAACTCATTTGAGAGGTACTCTTCCCCTCCATCTGACCTTAGGCATTTTATTTGCAGGCCTGTTTCTTTTTCAACCATAGCTTTAAGGGTTTTGAAATGCCCAAAAACTTCACTTTTCTTTTTCATAAAATACACCCAAACTTTTCTGCTATAGTCATCAATAAAAGTGACAAAATAATGACAGCCTCCAAGAGATGCAGCTTTAGTAGTCCACACATCAGAGTGGATTAATTGCAATGGATTCTCGCTCTCTTGAACATGTCTAGGAAATGGTTTCCTTGCCTGTTTTCCAAACTGACAGGCTTCACATACCTTATGCATTTCTGCAACCTTGAATTTAGGCAAACCTGCAACAATATTTTGAGTCTGCATTGATTTAAGTCGCTGTACATTAACATGACCAATGCGTTTATGCCGGATATCAATATCTGCAACTACACCGGTCCCATGTGCAAACATTGTTGCACTCAATTCAGACATGTCTGCATCCAATGTAAACATTCTGCCCTTCTTCTTTCCTTTTGCTATCAAGCGACCTTTATTTTTCATATCCTCAACAAAGCATCCATGAGGATTGAATCTGACCTGCAAGCCCTGCTCAACCATTCGACGTTGAACAGAAACCAGATTCTCGGTGATATTCGGGACATGAAATACATCGGACAGGTATTTCTTTTTCCCATCCTGCATAGACAAAGGAATTTTTCCAATCTGCACAATAGGATGTGCAGTATCATCACCAGTCTCCACAAATCCTGGTTTTTCCATTTTTCTTGCATCCTCCATCCATTCTGCATGAGCTGTCATGTGGTTTGATGCACCTGAGTCAACATACCATGCATCATTGCTTTCTTCTGCACTTGTCACAGAATTGTTCATGTGCTGCACCATAAACAAGTGCTCATTTCTGTCATCACCCTGTCTGCTAGAAGATGCATAATTCCCTTGTTGCAGTTTTCCATTCATGATGTCATTCTGCTTTTTATAGCAGTTTTTAGCCATATGACCCATTTTACCACAGTAGTAGCATTCAACATTACTGTTTGCATTTTGGCCTCTTTGCCATCCACCACGACCTCTTTGGCTCCCCCTGCCTCTAGAGTTACCACGTCCTCCTCCATAGGACTGGTTTTCTTGAGTTTGCTGCATATTCTGATTTCTACCACGGTCTCCATATCGGCCTCCTCTACCTCTGCCTCTACCTCTTCCAGCATTTGAGTAACTCAGAAATTAGAAGAGCAATCAACTCCTCAAAATCAGGAAATCTTTCACGGACGGAAATGGATGTTCGGAACTGTGCATAATCCTTTCCTAGACCATTCAAGGTCACAGAAACTAAATCATCATCTTCCACTGGCAACCCAATGGAAGCAAGTGCATCTGCAATCTTCTTCACCTTCATGTGGTAGTCATTGATGCTCATATTTTTTCTTTGCACATTATGCAACTCTTGCTTGAGCTGCATTTTTCTGGCTTGCGTATTTGTGCTATACATTTTTGACAAAGTATCCCATGCCTCCTTTGGCGTACTTGCATCTTGAATATGCACAATCATAGAGTCTGAAATGCTGATAGACAGCCAGTACATAACTTTCCTGGCTCTCTCATGCCATGCTTTAAATGCGTGCATTTGCTGTTGATTGGGAACATCAGGAAGAACTGGTTCTTCTTCATTTCCTGCAACAAATTCCCAATATCCTTTTCCCATAAGGAAATTCGTCATTCTAAACTTCCATGCTTGGAAGTTGTTCTTGTCAAGCTTTTCAGTGACAATCTGTGAGAGAGAATCAGATGCCATTACAGAACACTGCAAAAATTTCTGTCACTGCAAAGAACGCAGCTTCAGCCTCACAAAGGCAAATCTGCAAAACTGATGAAAGTGGTATTTGACCACACAGTCACTTCCTAGTGATGATTTTGCATCAACAGGCAACAGGGATGATTCTGTAACTCCCAATGTCTCTGCCACAAGCATACGATGCAATTTCTACAGTAACTTTTCACCGACTTGTAGAACAGTGGCTGCACAGCATAAAACTGGGCCTTTTCCTGAGCGCGTGCAGAAAACTTTCGCCTCCAAAACAGGCCCCGAAATGGCCTCAAATCAAAAAAACAAGGTCGCCAAGGGCTAAAGCCCTACAACTGGGCCTTTCCTGAGTGCGTGCAGAAAACTTCCGCCTCCAAAACAGGCCCCGAAATGGCCTCAAATAAAAAAAACAAGGTCGCCCAGGGCTAAAGCCCTGCCCCGCAGCATGTACTGCCCTCTTGCTTCACCGCGAAGGGCGTCTCAACCTGAGACAATGCACTCTTGCAATTTTCGGCTGTACTACCTGCAGAGATCTGCTCCCAAAACAGAAAATGAAAGCAACATTGCTCCTCTTACCAAATCACCGCGAGCTTGGCTTGCTTTCTTGAGCTCCTTACCACGAACAAGGCTCTAATACCATGTCAAGATTGTGGGAGAGAAGGAAGGAGTCTCACTTGTAGCTTTCTTGCTTGCACAATGGGGGAATACACACAGAGGTGGAGGCTGAAAACAGTTTTCCTCTCCTTAGTTGTGTAAGCCAAAAGAACTCAAGTACAGAGAAATAGAAGAACCCTATATATGGGTCTCAAACCAAACTCAACTAACTAAGGTGGCATACTAACTAAGCCACGAACTAGAGTAGATAAGGATAGCTATCATGTAGCTATTATTCATGGGCGGTGTACCAACCGCGTCTGCTCAACTGACAAGTCGGTGACATAAATACACAACGGTCACCCTGGCGTATTACGAGTGGAGCTCGATATCTCAACAATTTATGTGTGACACTTAAAATCAGCTTCATTAATTAAGCCTTTTAGGGAACAAGGTTCGTTCGCGCAAATTATAGCACAGACACGAAAACAGAGCAAAGCAATCTATTGACAAACAAGATCAAACAAGTTCCTTAACTTATCTTCAAGTTAATCTTTGTCTCCCGCCCATACAGGAGAAATTATGTTTCGCTTCTGTCCGACAGAAGTATCCCTTCTGCCCTGCAGAAGTGACTGGTCCAATTCACATGGCACCAAAACTCAATCCCTTATCTAGAATAGGATCTCCCAACATGCCCAGATGTTGGGGGCCACGGAGGTCTTTAACTCCATTCTAGACCTAGCAAGGGGTGTCCAGAGCTCCAACTGACCCGCAAGCTGTCTAGGAGCGAAACATCATTCCCGTGGTTGGCCTTTTCACCGCTCGACCTTCGGCCCATGAATCGAGCAGTGCCCTCTCGGGTTAATACGCGGTGCGACCATGGAGGTGATCCACCCGTACAATATATCCTTCCTTAATTAAATCCTTTAAGAATCAAGCACAAACAAGGCATTCAGCCTAATATCATTTTCCAAGAAAACGTTCCTTTATTCCCATGGCGTCTTGTCATCACAGACCCTTGCCATGCATTTACCATAAATCACAAGCACTTGGAATAATCATCCAAACAACAACTAACAACCAGTTGAATGTAAAAGCATTTAGGATATTGTTTGATCAACCAATAAAACCAATTGCATTCTTTCCAAAACAATGCAAGAGTAGATGAAATAATATTTCCCATTGCATAATTGCTCTTCCCCTTGGGATCTAAGAGCAATATTATGCAAAAATGCTCTTAACACTTTCTTCCTTCGGCCAGGGTATATGTTAAGGGTACAAACACTATTCATGATGTAAGTTCTATAGGTCACTTACCTTGATTGATAACCCAACCCTGAGTTTGGATTAGCAAAAGTCATCGTTATCCGACGGATCTCAAGATATCTTAGTTTTAACCCTTACGATTAATTTCTTGTACTAGCTCTTAGTCAAGTCATGAGGCAGATAGAAATGTATCCTCATATATCAAACATGTTATAGGCATAACATATAAATACTTGATAAGATAAGTGCGAGATGATCTCAAGTAATTAGACTCCAATAGGCCTCGCATTGACCTAGAATCTAGTTTTTCTTAGTATTTGGCCTGTTAAGCTAAGTACTTTTGAAGTATCTAAACTTTAAACTAGTACTTCTCCATTCATGATTCTTAATGTCATATTCTTTTAGCAATTATGCTATCTATAACCCTTGACTATACTTTAATCTAGCATTTCTATGCCCAATCTTTTAATGTCGTTCTTTTGACGACTATGCCATTCATAACGCTTGACTAATTCTTCCTTGTAATTGCTCTACTAGCAAATAAGTCATATGTGACTAGGTGCAATTATCTTCCCTTGATATATGCACTTCACAAACTCCATCTTCCGAGTAAGCGAGATGAAATTTATCCTTTCCCATGACCTATACTCGTGCAATAGTATGGGCTTAACGTATCTCATACGAGAATCAAAGCAAGCATCTATCAACTTGAAAATACATTACTTACAACCGGAACTATAGTTGGATTGACAGTGATGCCCTTGCTCGAAGCCTTGTTGTTGGTTGCGGGATTGTCATCCGCACGCGACATTCTTCGCTTGGAGGCCATCGTCCGCAGGTAGACTCAAGAGATTAAGAAGGTGGAGTAGATTCAAGATGGGAGAGCGTAAGAGAACATGGTTAAGTCAAGGATCGAGATAGAGGGAATTGAGCCAACTCTCTTCCTTGCAGCCTCTCGGGGTGACTCTTCTCTCTCTCTCTCTCTCTCTCTCTCTCTCTCAAGCTCTCTTTCGAGCTCTTCCTCACAATCTCTTGGAGGAGTATCCTCCTCTCTACCTCTCTCTTGCAGCCTCTCGGGGTCTCCTTCTGCTTTCTATGCCTCTCCCATGCCTCATATTTATAGCGAATTAGAGAAGAGGGCTTGTGGTTGAGAAGTAGAGCTCTTTATGGAGGGGGATCTTGGAAAGATCAGTTATCTGATGCTCAGATCATAAATCTGATGGTTCCATTGGCTCCGAAAGGGGGGTAAAACTCCAAGACACTTGCTTAGAAATCTCTCAGTTCGCTCCTTCTTCTTTTCTCTGTTCGAAGCGCTGTCTGCTGCCTGTAAACTGCGATCACGGCGCGCGCGATTTCGCCAGTCACTTTTCTTTATTTTTTATTTTATAAAATCTTCAAACTCACTAAAATATCACTTGTCTTTTCTTTTAAATGGCATCTAGTTCCGTATCGTTTTTTAAGGATAATATCTAAAATATACTAGCTTTGCCCAAAATCTAATATTTTTGGACCTTCCAAACTATACACATGAACTTAGTGATTAATATAACTCATAAGTCTCGTTCACGTTGTAATTTACGTGAAGGGTATCTACGGTCTTTGCCAATTCGAGAAAAGTATCGAATTTACGACTCTTGATTTTTCTAAATAAAATATTTTAAATTAAATGAAAATTATCAATAGTTAATGTTACTTAGTTTTTACCTTAGTTAGTCTTTAGTCAGTAATCTTACTAACTTATTAATTGACTAACTAACTTACGAACCAACCAACTAACTTTTATTGTGCGGAGATATTACATCCTCCTCCCCTTTGAGAAATCGAGATGTCCTCATCTCGAGAGAAACAGGGGGTATCATCTTGGAATATGTGGGTTATGGAACACCGCGCTTCTGCTGCGCTACTCTGACCTCTCACAGACATACGATCTTTTGAAAAGAACAACCTATGGTATTTGATATATTTGAGTCTTGGTTACAATAGAAAATTTATTGTAGTTACATCTCATGGATATCTTCTAGGTTTTTCCTAAGCACTTGGTATATTCTAGATCATTGGAGCTTGTACGGCTTATTTCTTGTAAGCTCGAGTTCTCTTCGAGTTCCGTGGGGACAATTGATATAGTTATGTCCGATGTTGTGACACTCAGAGCATCGGTGTTTAGGGTGCTTTGGACATTCCCTTTTGAAATGACCTAACTCCCTGCAATAGAAACAGCGCGGAGCTTTATCACTTGTGGTCACAGGATTTTTGGTTGTCCTTAGTAAGATTTTCTTCTTTAGACCAAAGTGTTCTAGGATTCTTTTAGCAGATTGGAGTGGTCCTTTACCTTGGAAACTACATTTCCAGATTGTCCTGCCCTTAGTTCGGGACTGAGCTCCATGGACAATTGGCTTTGCTTGTAATGCCAAAGAATACTTCCAAGCTTCGACATTCTGGTAAGACCCAATCTATATCAGTTGAGAAGAAATGACTTAAGAGAAATTCATTGCACATTATGACTATCATTCCTTGCCAGAGTATCTCTAATCATTTGCAAGTTCTAGGCTCAAAATAGACGCAACTCATATTACTCAAGTTAACTGTAGTTACAAGAGTAAAGTTTATTCCAATACAAGTTGTATTTCATGTCGACAAAATTTCTAGGATTTCTAATAATCCTAAAGTGGTGTAGTAGGTTCTAAGTATTCGTCTTCATATGATTCCTCTATATATCCGAAGACTGCACTTGTGTAACTTCGTTTTCTTGGAGACTCCGTATCTTTTGGACTTAAGTCAGCGCAGTCTACTTGGACATGTCCTAGCTCATTGCAATGGAAACATTGACGGTAGGGACATCTCCTACGGATGTGCCCTATCTCTCCACATGTATGGCATCTCTTACCCAGATCTCGGGAGTCATCTTTACTAAAATTTTCCGATTTAAATTCTTCGACGATTGGATTCGCTCGGAGTAATGCGTCTTGCAAGTCTGTTGGACGCATTGCTTCAAGACGGTGGTTCAGAGGAGTGTTTAGGCCATGGCAAAACTTGGATACTTGGTGCTGCGCAATATCCATAGGTGGTGCGTATTTCAGTAGGGTTACAAACTTTGAGTAGTAAGCTTCCAAAGTTAATCCTAGTTGCTTTAGCCTGAAGAGTTCATTCATCTTCCAAGTCTGGTAGTTTGGCGGAAGGTATCGTCTGCGTACAGCGTCTTTCAGCTGAACCCAAGTAACAGCGGCTTCAGAAACACCTTCATCTTTGCACCATTGCTTCCACCGTAATCGAGCCTGGCCAACTAACTTAAGTTTGTCTATCATTGCTTGATTGGTAGAGGCAGTTCCCGAAGCAAAGAAACAGTCATCCATCGACTCGATCCATATCTCTGCCTCTGCTGCAATGTCCATCCCTTCTCCATCAAACTCGGGTACCTTAATTTGCTTGAGAAGGAATTTCTTCTCTTGCATGTCAACATTCGTGGGTGCAGAAGGTGCCTAACAATCAAGCCATACTGCTTAGATTATTTTGTTTCGGATATGTCTACGAACCATACATTAATCAATCACGTATCATTACAAAATTTCGCTGTGATACCGACCGTGAGGTGCCCGCCCATCGGCTTTCCAGGCACTCTTTTGGCGGTCTATCGAGAAACGAATCTAAGCGTCGCTGCCCGGCACTCCCAAGGAATGTTCCGAGTTTTGTCGCCTAGGGTTTCCCGAATCCGCCTCGCAACGGAACGTTCACGACCGAACCCACCAGGATCGACCTGAAATTTGGGTTCCTAGTTGTCAAGGTCTCCTGTTAGCATTCTAGCGTCGGGTATTGGGCATCCTACTTTACGCAGAGATACCCAACCCGAAGCAGATCTATGCCGCACTTGGTTCAAAGAGAATGGGAAACGAGAGGGATGCGTTGCTCAACCTCTCTGCCCATAGGGCATAGTCCCATTCCGGTCCCCTAAAACGGCACGAATCGGGTTCTAACCTATCAATACCTAAAGGTCGAATGACGATACAAACTTGTGAGAAGCCTCCCAGTTCTCTGGGACCACCCTGCCCATAGGACGGACCCGTCGGGGGTTCCGCCCACCCGCTTCCCTTAATAGCTTTAGTTTTCTAATTAGGTCCTACCACATTTATGTCAAGATTGTGGGAGAGAAGGAAGGAGTCTCACTTGTAGCTTTCTTGCTTGCACAATTGGGGAATACACACAGAGGTGGAGGCTGAAAACAATTCTTCTCTTCTTAGTTGTGTAAGCCAAAAGAACTCAAGTACAAAGAAATAGAAGAACCCTATATATGGGTCTCAAACCAAACTCAACTAACTAAGGTGGCATACTAACTGAGCCACGAACTAGAGTAGATAAGGATAGCTATCATGTAGCTATTATTCATGGGCGGTGTACCAACCGCGTCTGCTCAACTGACAAGTCGGTGACATAAATACACAACGGTCACCCTGGCGTATCACGAGTGGAGCTCGATATCTCAACACTCCCCCTCGAGCTCAATCCCAATTCCTGCACACCAAGTAGGTCTCTGAACTTGCGTAGCTTCTCTGCGCGCCCAATGCCTTCGTGAATATGTCAGCTACCTGATCCTCTGTGCTGACATAAACTAGATCAATAAGACCTAGTAAAACACCTCTCTCACACATAGTGATAATGCACCTCAATGTGCTTTGTTCTAGCATGATAGACTGGGTTATTTGCCAAGTGTATACTACTCATGTTGTCACAATAAATGACAACTGGTCCATCTGTAGAGTGATGCATATCATAAAGTAGCTTATGCAACCAAGCTACCTCACATGCAGCCATTGCTGCACCCCTGTACTCAGCCTCTGTGCTCGACAAGGCAACTGTAGGCTGTTTCTTGCTGCTCCAAGTGACTGCATCACTCCCAAAAGAGAACACATATCCACTGGTAGATCGTCTATCGGAAATACTACCAGCCCAATCAGCATCAGTGTATCCATGCAACTGTATCTGAACCCCAGTCTCATAAAATAGTCCATACTGTAATGTGGACTTCACATACCTGAGTATGCGTCTAGCTGCATCCAAATGTGGTTTCCTTGGAGCCTGCATAAACTGACTTACCAATCCAACAGCATAGCTCAAATCTGGCCTGGTAATAGTCATATAAATCAAGCTTCCTACTATGCGTCTGTACATAGTAGGGTCTTCTAGAAGCTCACCTGCATCTGTGCTCAGCTTCACATTCTGCTCCAAAGGAACCGAAATAGGCTTACAGCCTGTCATCCCATATTTGGACAGCATGTCCAATCCATACTGCCTCTGCAAGAGCTGTATCCCACTTGGTGATCTAATCACCTCAATACCCAAGAAATAACGCAGCTCTCCCAAATCCTTCATTTCAAACTTCTGCTTCAATAGCATTTTCACATGAAGGATATCTTCATCACTGTCACCTGCCACAATCAAATCATCAACATAAATGACAAGTAGCATAATACCTTTCTCTGTTTTTCTCACATAAAGTGAGAAATTTGCCTTGGAAATCTGAAAGCCAATAGTGACAAGATACTGTCCTATCTTGTCAGACCATGCTCTAGGTGCTTGCTTCAAGCCATACAAGGCTTTCTTCAACCTGCAAACAAGCTCAGGATGAACAGCATGCACCTAACCTGGTGGTTGCTCCATATAGACCTCTTCTTGCAAATCACCGTGCAAGAAGGCATTCTTTACATCCATCTGATGTAAAGACCATCCCTTTGATGCAGCCATAGCAATGACTGCTCTTACGGTTGCCATCCTTGCAACCGGACTGAATGTTTCTTCATAGTCAATGCCATATGTTTATGCATACCCCTTGACTACTAATCTTGCCTTGTATCTGTTCACAGAACCATCTGCATTGTGCTTCACCTTATAAACCCACTTACAGCCAATTGCATTTTTACCTTTAGGCAAAGGTACCAATTCCCATGTAGCATTTGCTTCCAAGGCATCCATTTCTTCATCCACGGCTTTCTCCCATTTTTCTTTTCCCATGGCTTGCTCAAAAGAAGTGGGTTCCGGTTCCTGTATCACTTTGACCATATATGCATAGTGAATGGCTGTAAATCCATCATATTTCAGCCTATCCACAGGATACCTAGCTCTCGTAGACTTGCGCAAAGTAGGTTCACTCCCAGGTGCTCTCAAAACATCCCTGGTCTTCCTTACTCCAGGTGTAACAATAGAAGGAATACCCAACTCATCATCAATGCTCTGTTCTGAGCCACTGGATTCACCATCCACATAAGAGTGACCTGCATTCACATCAAACATGGGCCGATCAACCTTCTCTTTTCCTTTTCGTGATACCTGCAACTGTCTGCATTACTTTGAGAAGATTCTTTTGATCTCAATCTGCCTGTCCATGGCGAAGAATGTGAACCACTGCTAGAGGACGCTCCAGGTCCACTAATATTTTGTGACTGCTGCTGTGAATTCTGTGCAGCATTACCATTTTGTGCATCTACATCATCAATCACATTTACTGGTTTACACCAGCTACTCATCTCATAAAAAACAACATCTCTGCTCACTGTAAACTTACGAGTAGAAGGGTTATAGCATCTCTACCCTTTTTGCTGCAGAGAGTAACCAATAAAGATGCACTTCTCAGCTTTTGGATCCAACTTGGATCTCAACTCATATGGCACATGTACATAGGCAATGCAACCAAAAATTTTCAAATGAGAAATATCTGGTTTCCTACCGGTATACCTCTCCTCTGGAGTCATTCCATGTATTGCTGCAGTGGGTGTCCTGTTCATTATGTAGACTGCTGTAGCAACTGCTTCAGCCCAATAAAAATCTGGCAAGTCTTTTTCATTGAGCATGGCACGAGATACCTCTCCAATATGCCTGTTTTTCCTTTCTGCGATTCCATTTTGTTCTGGGGTATGACTGCATGAATATTGCTGCTTTATGCCATGCTCCTGCAGGAACCTTGCAAACTCATTTGAGAGGTACTCTTCCCCTCCATCTGACCTTAGGCATTTTATTTGCAGGCCTGTTTCTTTTTCAACCATAGCTTTAAGGGTTTTGAAATGCCCAAAAACTTCACTTTTCTTTTTCATAAAATACACCCAAACTTTTCTGCTATAGTCATCAATAAAAGTGACAAAATAATGACAGCCTCCAAGAGATGCAGCTTTAGTAGTCCACACATCAGAGTGGATTAATTGCAATGGATTCTCGCTCTCTTGAACATGTCTAGGAAATGGTTTCCTTGCCTGTTTTCCAAACTGACAGGCTTCACATACCTTATGCATTTCTGCAACCTTGAATTTAGGCAAACCTGCAACAATATTTTGAGTCTGCATTGATTTAAGTCGCTGTACATTAACATGACCAATGCGTTTATGCCGGATATCAATATCTGCAACTACACCGGTCCCATGTGCAAACATTGTTGCACTCAATTCAGACATGTCTGCATCCAATGTAAACATTCTGCCCTTCTTCTTTCCTTTTGCTATCAAGCGACCTTTATTTTTCATATCCTCAACAAAGCATCCATGAGGATTGAATCTGACCTGCAAGCCCTGCTCAACCATTCGACGTTGAACAGAAACCAGATTCTCGGTGATATTCGGGACATGAAATACATCGGACAGGTATTTCTTTTTCCCATCCTGCATAGACAAAGGAATTTTTCCAATCTGCACAATAGGATGTGCAGTATCATCACCAGTCTCCACAAATCCTGGTTTTTCCATTTTTCTTGCATCCTCCATCCATTCTGCATGAGCTGTCATGTGGTTTGATGCACCTGAGTCAACATACCATGCATCATTGCTTTCTTCTGCACTTGTCACAGAATTGTTCATGTGCTGCACCATAAACAAGTGCTCATTTCTGTCATCACCCTGTCTGCTAGAAGATGCATAATTCCCTTGTTGCAGTTTTCCATTCATGATGTCATTCTGCTTTTTATAGCAGTTTTTAGCCATATGACCCATTTTACCACAGTAGTAGCATTCAACATTACTGTTTGCATTTTGGCCTCTTTGCCATCCACCACGACCTCTTTGGCTCCCCCTGCCTCTAGAGTTACCACGTCCTCCTCCATAGGACTGGTTTTCTTGAGTTTGCTGCATATTCTGATTTCTACCACGGTCTCCATATCGGCCTCCTCTACCTCTGCCTCTACCTCTTCCAGCATTTGAGTAACTCAGAAATTAGAAGAGCAATCAACTCCTCAAAATCAGGAAATCTTTCACGGACGGAAATGGATGTTCGGAACTGTGCATAATCCTTTCCTAGACCATTCAAGGTCACAGAAACTAAATCATCATCTTCCACTGGCAACCCAATGGAAGCAAGTGCATCTGCAATCTTCTTCACCTTCATGTGGTAGTCATTGATGCTCATATTTTTTCTTTGCACATTATGCAACTCTTGCTTGAGCTGCATTTTTCTGGCTTGCGTATTTGTGCTATACATTTTTGACAAAGTATCCCATGCCTCCTTTGGCGTACTTGCATCTTGAATATGCACAATCATAGAGTCTGAAATGCTGATAGACAGCCAGTACATAACTTTCCTGGCTCTCTCATGCCATGCTTTAAATGCGTGCATTTGCTGTTGATTGGGAACATCAGGAAGAACTGGTTCTTCTTCATTTCCTGCAACAAATTCCCAATATCCTTTTCCCATAAGGAAATTCGTCATTCTAAACTTCCATGCTTGGAAGTTGTTCTTGTCAAGCTTTTCAGTGACAATCTGTGAGAGAGAATCAGATGCCATTACAGAACACTGCAAAAATTTCTGTCACTGCAAAGAACGCAGCTTCAGCCTCACAAAGGCAAATCTGCAAAACTGATGAAAGTGGTATTTGACCACACAGTCACTTCCTAGTGATGATTTTGCATCAACAGGCAACAGGGATGATTCTGTAACTCCCAATGTCTCTGCCACAAGCATACGATGCAATTTCTACAGTAACTTTTCACCGACTTGTAGAACAGTGGCTGCACAGCATAAAACTGGGCCTTTTCCTGAGCGCGTGCAGAAAACTTTCGCCTCCAAAACAGGCCCCGAAATGGCCTCAAATCAAAAAAACAAGGTCGCCAAGGGCTAAAGCCCTACAACTGGGTGGGCCTTTTCCTGAGTGCGTGCAGAAAACTTCCGCCTCCAAAACAGGCCCCGAAATGGCCTCAAATAAAAAAAACAAGGTCGCCAAGGGCTAAAGCCCTGCCCCGCAGCATGTACTGCCCTCTTGCTTCACCGCGAAGGGCGTCTCAACCTGAGACAATGCACTCTTGCAATTTTCGGCTGTACTACCTGCAGAGATCTGCTCCCAAAACAGAAAATGAAAGCAACATTGCTCCTCTTACCAAATCACCGCGAGCTTGGCTTGCTTTCTTGAGCTCCTTACCACGAACAAGGCTCTAATACCATGTCAAGATTGTGGGAGAGAAGGAAGGAGTCTCACTTGTAGCTTTCTTGCTTGCACAATGGGGGAATACACACAGAGGTGGAGGCTGAAAACAGTTTTCCTCTCCTTAGTTGTGTAAGCCAAAAGAACTCAAGTACAGAGAAATAGAAGAACCCTATATATGGGTCTCAAACCAAACTCAACTAACTAAGGTGGCATACTAACTAAGCCACGAACTAGAGTAGATAAGGATAGCTATCATGTAGCTATTATTCATGGGCGGTGTACCAACCGCGTCTGCTCAACTGACAAGTCGGTGACATAAATACACAACGGTCACCCTGGCGTATTACGAGTGGAGCTCGATATCTCAACAATTTATGTGTGACACTTAAAATCAGCTTCATTAATTAAGCCTTTTAGGGAACAAGGTTCGTTCGCGCAAATTATAGCACAGACACGAAAACAGAGCAAAGCAATCTATTGACAAACAAGATCAAACAAGTTCCTTAACTTATCTTCAAGTTAATCTTTGTCTCCCGCCCATACAGGAGAAATTATGTTTCGCTTCTGTCCGACAGAAGTATCCCTTCTGCCCTGCAGAAGTGACTGGTCCAATTCACATGGCACCAAAACTCAATCCCTTATCTAGAATAGGATCTCCCAACATGCCCAGATGTTGGGGGCCACGGAGGTCTTTAACTCCATTCTAGACCTAGCAAGGGGTGTCCAGAGCTCCAACTGACCCGCAAGCTGTCTAGGAGCGAAACATCATTCCCGTGGTTGGCCTTTTCACCGCTCGACCTTCGGCCCATGAATCGAGCAGTGCCCTCTCGGGTTAATACGCGGTGCGACCATGGAGGTGATCCACCCGTACAATATATCCTTCCTTAATTAAATCCTTTAAGAATCAAGCACAAACAAGGCATTCAGCCTAATATCATTTTCCAAGAAAACGTTCCTTTATTCCCATGGCGTCTTGTCATCACAGACCCTTGCCATGCATTTACCATAAATCACAAGCACTTGGAATAATCATCCAAACAACAACTAACAACCAGTTGAATGTAAAAGCATTTAGGATATTGTTTGATCAACCAATAAAACCAATTGCATTCTTTCCAAAACAATGCAAGAGTAGATGAAATAATATTTCCCATTGCATAATTGCTCTTCCCCTTGGGATCTAAGAGCAATATTATGCAAAAATGCTCTTAACACTTTCTTCCTTCGGCCAGGGTATATGTTAAGGGTACAAACACTATTCATGATGTAAGTTCTATAGGTCACTTACCTTGATTGATAACCCAACCCTGAGTTTGGATTAGCAAAAGTCATCGTTATCCGACGGATCTCAAGATATCTTAGTTTTAACCCTTACGATTAATTTCTTGTACTAGCTCTTAGTCAAGTCATGAGGCAGATAGAAATGTATCCTCATATATCAAACATGTTATAGGCATAACATATAAATACTTGATAAGATAAGTGCGAGATGATCTCAAGTAATTAGACTCCAATAGGCCTCGCATTGACCTAGAATCTAGTTTTTCTTAGTATTTGGCCTGTTAAGCTAAGTACTTTTGAAGTATCTAAACTTTAAACTAGTACTTCTCCATTCATGATTCTTAATGTCATATTCTTTTAGCAATTATGCTATCTATAACCCTTGACTATACTTTAATCTAGCATTTCTATGCCCAATCTTTTAATGTCGTTCTTTTGACGACTATGCCATTCATAACGCTTGACTAATTCTTCCTTGTAATTGCTCTACTAGCAAATAAGTCATATGTGACTAGGTGCAATTATCTTCCCTTGATATATGCACTTCACAAACTCCATCTTCCGAGTAAGCGAGATGAAATTTATCCTTTCCCATGACCTATACTCGTGCAATAGTATGGGCTTAACGTATCTCATACGAGAATCAAAGCAAGCATCTATCAACTTGAAAATACATTACTTACAACCGGAACTATAGTTGGATTGACAGTGATGCCCTTGCTCGAAGCCTTGTTGTTGGTTGCGGGATTGTCATCCGCACGCGACATTCTTCGCTTGGAGGCCATCGTCCGCAGGTAGACTCAAGAGATTAAGAAGGTGGAGTAGATTCAAGATGGGAGAGCGTAAGAGAACATGGTTAAGTCAAGGATCGAGATAGAGGGAATTGAGCCAACTCTCTTCCTTGCAGCCTCTCGGGGTGACTCTTCTCTCTCTCTCTCTCTCTCTCTCTCTCTCTCTCTCTCAAGCTCTCTTTCGAGCTCTTCCTCACAATCTCTTGGAGGAGTATCCTCCTCTCTACCTCTCTCTTGCAGCCTCTCGGGGTCTCCTTCTGCTTTCTATGCCTCTCCCATGCCTCATATTTATAGCGAATTAGAGAAGAGGGCTTGTGGTTGAGAAGTAGAGCTCTTTATGGAGGGGGATCTTGGAAAGATCAGTTATCTGATGCTCAGATCATAAATCTGATGGTTCCATTGGCTCCGAAAGGGGGGTAAAACTCCAAGACACTTGCTTAGAAAGCTCTCAGTTCGCTCCTTCTTCTTTTCTCTGTTCGAAGCGCTGTCTGCTGCCTGTAAACTGCGATCACGGCGCGCGCGATTTCGCCAGTCACTTTTCTTTATTTTTTATTTTATAAAATCTTCAAACTCACTAAAATATCACTTGTCTTTTCTTTTAAATGGCATCTAGTTCCGTATCGTTTTTTAAGGATAATATCTAAAATATACTAGCTTTGCCCAAAATCTAATATTTTTGGACCTTCCAAACTATACACATGAACTTAGTGATTAATATAACTCATAAGTCTCGTTCACGTTGTAATTTACGTGAAGGGTATCTACGGTCTTTGCCAATTCGAGAAAAGTATCGAATTTACGACTCTTGATTTTTCTAAATAAAATATTTTAAATTAAATGAAAATTATCAATAGTTAATGTTACTTAGTTTTTACCTTAGTTAGTCTTTAGTCAGTAATCTTACTAACTTATTAATTGACTAACTAACTTACGAACCAACCAACTAACTTTTATTGTGCGGAGATATTACATCCTCCTCCCCTTTGAGAAATCGAGATGTCCTCATCTCGAGAGAAACAGGGGGTATCATCTTGGAATATGTGGGTTATGGAACACCGCGCTTCTGCTGCGCTACTCTGACCTCTCACAGACATACGATCTTTTGAAAAGAACAACCTATGGTATTTGATATATTTGAGTCTTGGTTACAATAGAAAATTTATTGTAGTTACATCTCATGGATATCTTCTAGGTTTTTCCTAAGCACTTGGTATATTCTAGATCATTGGAGCTTGTACGGCTTATTTCTTGTAAGCTCGAGTTCTCTTCGAGTTCCGTGGGGACAATTGATATAGTTATGTCCGATGTTGTGACACTCAGAGCATCGGTGTTTAGGGTGCTTTGGACATTCCCTTTTGAAATGACCTAACTCCCTGCAATAGAAACAGCGCGGAGCTTTATCACTTGTGGTCACAGGATTTTTGGTTGTCCTTAGTAAGATTTTCTTCTTTAGACCAAAGTGTTCTAGGATTCTTTTAGCAGATTGGAGTGGTCCTTTACCTTGGAAACTACATTTCCAGATTGTCCTGCCCTTAGTTCGGGACTGAGCTCCATGGACAATTGGCTTTGCTTGTAATGCCAAAGAATACTTCCAAGCTTCGACATTCTGGTAAGACCCAATCTATATCAGTTGAGAAGAAATGACTTAAGAGAAATTCATTGCACATTATGACTATCATTCCTTGCCAGAGTATCTCTAATCATTTGCAAGTTCTAGGCTCAAAATAGACGCAACTCATATTACTCAAGTTAACTGTAGTTACAAGAGTAAAGTTTATTCCAATACAAGTTGTATTTCATGTCGACAAAATTTCTAGGATTTCTAATAATCCTAAAGTGGTGTAGTAGGTTCTAAGTATTCGTCTTCATATGATTCCTCTATATATCCGAAGACTGCACTTGTGTAACTTCGTTTTCTTGGAGACTCCGTATCTTTTGGACTTAAGTCAGCGCAGTCTACTTGGACATGTCCTAGCTCATTGCAATGGAAACATTGACGGTAGGGACATCTCCTACGGATGTGCCCTATCTCTCCACATGTATGGCATCTCTTACCCAGATCTCGGGAGTCATCTTTACTAAAATTTTCCGATTTAAATTCTTCGACGATTGGATTCGCTCGGAGTAATGCGTCTTGCAAGTCTGTTGGACGCATTGCTTCAAGACGGTGGTTCAGAGGAGTGTTTAGGCCATGGCAAAACTTGGATACTTGGTGCTGCGCAATATCCATAGGTGGTGCGTATTTCAGTAGGGTTACAAACTTTGAGTAGTAAGCTTCCAAAGTTAATCCTAGTTGCTTTAGCCTGAAGAGTTCATTCATCTTCCAAGTCTGGTAGTTTGGCGGAAGGTATCGTCTGCGTACAGCGTCTTTCAGCTGAACCCAAGTAACAGCGGCTTCAGAAACACCTTCATCTTTGCACCATTGCTTCCACCGTAATCGAGCCTGGCCAACTAACTTAAGTTTGTCTATCATTGCTTGATTGGTAGAGGCAGTTCCCGAAGCAAAGAAACAGTCATCCATCGACTCGATCCATATCTCTGCCTCTGCTGCAATGTCCATCCCTTCTCCATCAAACTCGGGTACCTTAATTTGCTTGAGAAGGAATTTCTTCTCTTGCATGTCAACATTCGTGGGTGCAGAAGGTGCCTAACAATCAAGCCATACTGCTTAGATTATTTTGTTTCGGATATGTCTACGAACCATACATTAATCAATCACGTATCATTACAAAATTTCGCTGTGATACCGACCGTGAGGTGCCCGCCCATCGGCTTTCCAGGCACTCTTTTGGCGGTCTATCGAGAAACGAATCTAAGCGTCGCTGCCCGGCACTCCCAAGGAATGTTCCGAGTTTTGTCGCCTAGGGTTTCCCGAATCCGCCTCGCAACGGAACGTTCACGACCGAACCCACCAGGATCGACCTGAAATTTGGGTTCCTAGTTGTCAAGGTCTCCTGTTAGCATTCTAGCGTCGGGTATTGGGCATCCTACTTTACGCAGAGATACCCAACCCGAAGCAGATCTATGCCGCACTTGGTTCAAAGAGAATGGGAAACGAGAGGGATGCGTTGCTCAACCTCTCTGCCCATAGGGCATAGTCCCATTCCGGTCCCCTAAAACGGCACGAATCGGGTTCTAACCTATCAATACCTAAAGGTCGAATGACGATACAAACTTGTGAGAAGCCTCCCAGTTCTCTGGGACCACCCTGCCCATAGGACGGACCCGTCGGGGGTTCCGCCCACCCGCTTCCCTTAATAGCTTTAGTTTTCTAATTAGGTCCTACCACATTTATGTCAAGATTGTGGGAGAGAAGGAAGGAGTCTCACTTGTAGCTTTCTTGCTTGCACAATTGGGGAATACACACAGAGGTGGAGGCTGAAAACAATTCTTCTCTTCTTAGTTGTGTAAGCCAAAAGAACTCAAGTACAAAGAAATAGAAGAACCCTATATATGGGTCTCAAACCAAACTCAACTAACTAAGGTGGCATACTAACTGAGCCACGAACTAGAGTAGATAAGGATAGCTATCATGTAGCTATTATTCATGGGCGGTGTACCAACCGCGTCTGCTCAACTGACAAGTCGGTGACATAAATACACAACGGTCACCCTGGCGTATCACGAGTGGAGCTCGATATCTCAACACTCCCCCTCGAGCTCAATCCCAATTCCTGCACACCAAGTAGGTCTCTGAACTTGCGTAGCTTCTCTGCGCGCCCAATGCCTTCGTGAATATGTCAGCTACCTGATCCTCTGTGCTGACATAAACTAGATCAATAAGACCTAGTAAAACACCTCTCTCACACATAGTGATAATGCACCTCAATGTGCTTTGTTCTAGCATGATAGACTGGGTTATTTGCCAAGTGTATACTACTCATGTTGTCACAATAAATGACAACTGGTCCATCTGTAGAGTGATGCATATCATAAAGTAGCTTATGCAACCAAGCTACCTCACATGCAGCCATTGCTGCACCCCTGTACTCAGCCTCTGTGCTCGACAAGGCAACTGTAGGCTGTTTCTTGCTGCTCCAAGTGACTGCATCACTCCCAAAAGAGAACACATATCCACTGGTAGATCGTCTATCGGAAATACTACCAGCCCAATCAGCATCAGTGTATCCATGCAACTGTATCTGAACCCCAGTCTCATAAAATAGTCCATACTGTAATGTGGACTTCACATACCTGAGTATGCGTCTAGCTGCATCCAAATGTGGTTTCCTTGGAGCCTGCATAAACTGACTTACCAATCCAACAGCATAGCTCAAATCTGGCCTGGTAATAGTCATATAAATCAAGCTTCCTACTATGCGTCTGTACATAGTAGGGTCTTCTAGAAGCTCACCTGCATCTGTGCTCAGCTTCACATTCTGCTCCAAAGGAACCGAAATAGGCTTACAGCCTGTCATCCCATATTTGGACAGCATGTCCAATCCATACTGCCTCTGCAAGAGCTGTATCCCACTTGGTGATCTAATCACCTCAATACCCAAGAAATAACGCAGCTCTCCCAAATCCTTCATTTCAAACTTCTGCTTCAATAGCATTTTCACATGAAGGATATCTTCATCACTGTCACCTGCCACAATCAAATCATCAACATAAATGACAAGTAGCATAATACCTTTCTCTGTTTTTCTCACATAAAGTGAGAAATTTGCCTTGGAAATCTGAAAGCCAATAGTGACAAGATACTGTCCTATCTTGTCAGACCATGCTCTAGGTGCTTGCTTCAAGCCATACAAGGCTTTCTTCAACCTGCAAACAAGCTCAGGATGAACAGCATGCACCTAACCTGGTGGTTGCTCCATATAGACCTCTTCTTGCAAATCACCGTGCAAGAAGGCATTCTTTACATCCATCTGATGTAAAGACCATCCCTTTGATGCAGCCATAGCAATGACTGCTCTTACGGTTGCCATCCTTGCAACCGGACTGAATGTTTCTTCATAGTCAATGCCATATGTTTATGCATACCCCTTGACTACTAATCTTGCCTTGTATCTGTTCACAGAACCATCTGCATTGTGCTTCACCTTATAAACCCACTTACAGCCAATTGCATTTTTACCTTTAGGCAAAGGTACCAATTCCCATGTAGCATTTGCTTCCAAGGCATCCATTTCTTCATCCACGGCTTTCTCCCATTTTTCTTTTCCCATGGCTTGCTCAAAAGAAGTGGGTTCCGGTTCCTGTATCACTTTGACCATATATGCATAGTGAATGGCTGTAAATCCATCATATTTCAGCCTATCCACAGGATACCTAGCTCTCGTAGACTTGCGCAAAGTAGGTTCACTCCCAGGTGCTCTCAAAACATCCCTGGTCTTCCTTACTCCAGGTGTAACAATAGAAGGAATACCCAACTCATCATCAATGCTCTGTTCTGAGCCACTGGATTCACCATCCACATAAGAGTGACCTGCATTCACATCAAACATGGGCCGATCAACCTTCTCTTTTCCTTTTCGTGATACCTGCATACCACTGTCTGCATTACTTTGAGAAGATTCTTTTGATCTCAATCTGCCTGTCCATGGCGAAGAATGTGAACCACTGCTAGAGGACGCTCCAGGTCCACTAATATTTTGTGACTGCTGCTGTGAATTCTGTGCAGCATTACCATTTTGTGCATCTACATCATCAATCACATTTACTGGTTTACACCAGCTACTCATCTCATAAAAAACAACATCTCTGCTCACTGTAAACTTACGAGTAGAAGGGTTATAGCATCTCTACCCTTTTTGCTGCAGAGAGTAACCAATAAAGATGCACTTCTCAGCTTTTGGATCCAACTTGGATCTCAACTCATATGGCACATGTACATAGGCAATGCAACCAAAAATTTTCAAATGAGAAATATCTGGTTTCCTACCGGTATACCTCTCCTCTGGAGTCATTCCATGTATTGCTGCAGTGGGTGTCCTGTTCATTATGTAGACTGCTGTAGCAACTGCTTCAGCCCAATAAAAATCTGGCAAGTCTTTTTCATTGAGCATGGCACGAGATACCTCTCCAATATGCCTGTTTTTCCTTTCTGCGATTCCATTTTGTTCTGGGGTATGACTGCATGAATATTGCTGCTTTATGCCATGCTCCTGCAGGAACCTTGCAAACTCATTTGAGAGGTACTCTTCCCCTCCATCTGACCTTAGGCATTTTATTTGCAGGCCTGTTTCTTTTTCAACCATAGCTTTAAGGGTTTTGAAATGCCCAAAAACTTCACTTTTCTTTTTCATAAAATACACCCAAACTTTTCTGCTATAGTCATCAATAAAAGTGACAAAATAATGACAGCCTCCAAGAGATGCAGCTTTAGTAGTCCACACATCAGAGTGGATTAATTGCAATGGATTCTCGCTCTCTTGAACATGTCTAGGAAATGGTTTCCTTGCCTGTTTTCCAAACTGACAGGCTTCACATACCTTATGCATTTCTGCAACCTTGAATTTAGGCAAACCTGCAACAATATTTTGAGTCTGCATTGATTTAAGTCGCTGTACATTAACATGACCAATGCGTTTATGCCGGATATCAATATCTGCAACTACACCGGTCCCATGTGCAAACATTGTTGCACTCAATTCAGACATGTCTGCATCCAATGTAAACATTCTGCCCTTCTTCTTTCCTTTTGCTATCAAGCGACCTTTATTTTTCATATCCTCAACAAAGCATCCATGAGGATTGAATCTGACCTGCAAGCCCTGCTCAACCATTCGACGTTGAACAGAAACCAGATTCTCGGTGATATTCGGGACATGAAATACATCGGACAGGTATTTCTTTTTCCCATCCTGCATAGACAAAGGAATTTTTCCAATCTGCACAATAGGATGTGCAGTATCATCACCAGTCTCCACAAATCCTGGTTTTTCCATTTTTCTTGCATCCTCCATCCATTCTGCATGAGCTGTCATGTGGTTTGATGCACCTGAGTCAACATACCATGCATCATTGCTTTCTTCTGCACTTGTCACAGAATTGTTCATGTGCTGCACCATAAACAAGTGCTCATTTCTGTCATCACCCTGTCTGCTAGAAGATGCATAATTCCCTTGTTGCAGTTTTCCATTCATGATGTCATTCTGCTTTTTATAGCAGTTTTTAGCCATATGACCCATTTTACCACAGTAGTAGCATTCAACATTACTGTTTGCATTTTGGCCTCTTTGCCATCCACCACGACCTCTTTGGCTCCCCCTGCCTCTAGAGTTACCACGTCCTCCTCCATAGGACTGGTTTTCTTGAGTTTGCTGCATATTCTGATTTCTACCACGGTCTCCATATCGGCCTCCTCTACCTCTGCCTCTACCTCTTCCAGCATTTGAGTAACTCAGAAATTAGAAGAGCAATCAACTCCTCAAAATCAGGAAATCTTTCACGGACGGAAATGGATGTTCGGAACTGTGCATAATCCTTTCCTAGACCATTCAAGGTCACAGAAACTAAATCATCATCTTCCACTGGCAACCCAATGGAAGCAAGTGCATCTGCAATCTTCTTCACCTTCATGTGGTAGTCATTGATGCTCATATTTTTTCTTTGCACATTATGCAACTCTTGCTTGAGCTGCATTTTTCTGGCTTGCGTATTTGTGCTATACATTTTTGACAAAGTATCCCATGCCTCCTTTGGCGTACTTGCATCTTGAATATGCACAATCATAGAGTCTGAAATGCTGATAGACAGCCAGTACATAACTTTCCTGGCTCTCTCATGCCATGCTTTAAATGCGTGCATTTGCTGTTGATTGGGAACATCAGGAAGAACTGGTTCTTCTTCATTTCCTGCAACAAATTCCCAATATCCTTTTCCCATAAGGAAATTCGTCATTCTAAACTTCCATGCTTGGAAGTTGTTCTTGTCAAGCTTTTCAGTGACAATCTGTGAGAGAGAATCAGATGCCATTACAGAACACTGCAAAAATTTCTGTCACTGCAAAGAACGCAGCTTCAGCCTCACAAAGGCAAATCTGCAAAACTGATGAAAGTGGTATTTGACCACACAGTCACTTCCTAGTGATGATTTTGCATCAACAGGCAACAGGGATGATTCTGTAACTCCCAATGTCTCTGCCACAAGCATACGATGCAATTTCTACAGTAACTTTTCACCGACTTGTAGAACAGTGGCTGCACAGCATAAAACTGGGCCTTTTCCTGAGCGCGTGCAGAAAACTTTCGCCTCCAAAACAGGCCCCGAAATGGCCTCAAATCAAAAAAACAAGGTCGCCAAGGGCTAAAGCCCTACAACTGGGCCTTTTCCTGAGTGCGTGCAGAAAACTTCCGCCTCCAAAACAGGCCCCGAAATGGCCTCAAATAAAAAAAACAAGGTCGCCAAGGGCTAAAGCCCTGCCCCGCAGCATGTACTGCCCTCTTGCTTCACCGCGAAGGGCGTCTCAACCTGAGACAATGCACTCTTGCAATTTTCGGCTGTACTACCTGCAGAGATCTGCTCCCAAAACAGAAAATGAAAGCAACATTGCTCCTCTTACCAAATCACCGCGAGCTTGGCTTGCTTTCTTGAGCTCCTTACCACGAACAAGGCTCTAATACCATGTCAAGATTGTGGGAGAGAAGGAAGGAGTCTCACTTGTAGCTTTCTTGCTTGCACAATGGGGGAATACACACAGAGGTGGAGGCTGAAAACAGTTTTCCTCTCCTTAGTTGTGTAAGCCAAAAGAACTCAAGTACAGAGAAATAGAAGAACCCTATATATGGGTCTCAAACCAAACTCAACTAACTAAGGTGGCATACTAACTAAGCCACGAACTAGAGTAGATAAGGATAGCTATCATGTAGCTATTATTCATGGGCGGTGTACCAACCGCGTCTGCTCAACTGACAAGTCGGTGACATAAATACACAACGGTCACCCTGGCGTATTACGAGTGGAGCTCGATATCTCAACAATTTATGTGTGACACTTAAAATCAGCTTCATTAATTAAGCCTTTTAGGGAACAAGGTTCGTTCGCGCAAATTATAGCACAGACACGAAAACAGAGCAAAGCAATCTATTGACAAACAAGATCAAACAAGTTCCTTAACTTATCTTCAAGTTAATCTTTGTCTCCCGCCCATACAGGAGAAATTATGTTTCGCTTCTGTCCGACAGAAGTATCCCTTCTGCCCTGCAGAAGTGACTGGTCCAATTCACATGGCACCAAAACTCAATCCCTTATCTAGAATAGGATCTCCCAACATGCCCAGATGTTGGGGGCCACGGAGGTCTTTAACTCCATTCTAGACCTAGCAAGGGGTGTCCAGAGCTCCAACTGACCCGCAAGCTGTCTAGGAGCGAAACATCATTCCCGTGGTTGGCCTTTTCACCGCTCGACCTTCGGCCCATGAATCGAGCAGTGCCCTCTCGGGTTAATACGCGGTGCGACCATGGAGGTGATCCACCCGTACAATATATCCTTCCTTAATTAAATCCTTTAAGAATCAAGCACAAACAAGGCATTCAGCCTAATATCATTTTCCAAGAAAACGTTCCTTTATTCCCATGGCGTCTTGTCATCACAGACCCTTGCCATGCATTTACCATAAATCACAAGCACTTGGAATAATCATCCAAACAACAACTAACAACCAGTTGAATGTAAAAGCATTTAGGATATTGTTTGATCAACCAATAAAACCAATTGCATTCTTTCCAAAACAATGCAAGAGTAGATGAAATAATATTTCCCATTGCATAATTGCTCTTCCCCTTGGGATCTAAGAGCAATATTATGCAAAAATGCTCTTAACACTTTCTTCCTTCGGCCAGGGTATATGTTAAGGGTACAAACACTATTCATGATGTAAGTTCTATAGGTCACTTACCTTGATTGATAACCCAACCCTGAGTTTGGATTAGCAAAAGTCATCGTTATCCGACGGATCTCAAGATATCTTAGTTTTAACCCTTACGATTAATTTCTTGTACTAGCTCTTAGTCAAGTCATGAGGCAGATAGAAATGTATCCTCATATATCAAACATGTTATAGGCATAACATATAAATACTTGATAAGATAAGTGCGAGATGATCTCAAGTAATTAGACTCCAATAGGCCTCGCATTGACCTAGAATCTAGTTTTTCTTAGTATTTGGCCTGTTAAGCTAAGTACTTTTGAAGTATCTAAACTTTAAACTAGTACTTCTCCATTCATGATTCTTAATGTCATATTCTTTTAGCAATTATGCTATCTATAACCCTTGACTATACTTTAATCTAGCATTTCTATGCCCAATCTTTTAATGTCGTTCTTTTGACGACTATGCCATTCATAACGCTTGACTAATTCTTCCTTGTAATTGCTCTACTAGCAAATAAGTCATATGTGACTAGGTGCAATTATCTTCCCTTGATATATGCACTTCACAAACTCCATCTTCCGAGTAAGCGAGATGAAATTTATCCTTTCCCATGACCTATACTCGTGCAATAGTATGGGCTTAACGTATCTCATACGAGAATCAAAGCAAGCATCTATCAACTTGAAAATACATTACTTACAACCGGAACTATAGTTGGATTGACAGTGATGCCCTTGCTCGAAGCCTTGTTGTTGGTTGCGGGATTGTCATCCGCACGCGACATTCTTCGCTTGGAGGCCATCGTCCGCAGGTAGACTCAAGAGATTAAGAAGGTGGAGTAGATTCAAGATGGGAGAGCGTAAGAGAACATGGTTAAGTCAAGGATCGAGATAGAGGGAATTGAGCCAACTCTCTTCCTTGCAGCCTCTCGGGGTGACTCTTCTCTCTCTCTCTCTCTCTCTCTCTCTCTCTCTCTCTCTCAAGCTCTCTTTCGAGCTCTTCCTCACAATCTCTTGGAGGAGTATCCTCCTCTCTACCTCTCTCTTGCAGCCTCTCGGGGTCTCCTTCTGCTTTCTATGCCTCTCCCATGCCTCATATTTATAGCGAATTAGAGAAGAGGGCTTGTGGTTGAGAAGTAGAGCTCTTTATGGAGGGGGATCTTGGAAAGATCAGTTATCTGATGCTCAGATCATAAATCTGATGGTTCCATTGGCTCCGAAAGGGGGGTAAAACTCCAAGACACTTGCTTAGAAAGCTCTCAGTTCGCTCCTTCTTCTTTTCTCTGTTCGAAGCGCTGTCTGCTGCCTGTAAACTGCGATCACGGCGCGCGCGATTTCGCCAGTCACTTTTCTTTATTTTTTATTTTATAAAATCTTCAAACTCACTAAAATATCACTTGTCTTTTCTTTTAAATGGCATCTAGTTCCGTATCGTTTTTTAAGGATAATATCTAAAATATACTAGCTTTGCCCAAAATCTAATATTTTTGGACCTTCCAAACTATACACATGAACTTAGTGATTAATATAACTCATAAGTCTCGTTCACGTTGTAATTTACGTGAAGGGTATCTACGGTCTTTGCCAATTCGAGAAAAGTATCGAATTTACGACTCTTGATTTTTCTAAATAAAATATTTTAAATTAAATGAAAATTATCAATAGTTAATGTTACTTAGTTTTTACCTTAGTTAGTCTTTAGTCAGTAATCTTACTAACTTATTAATTGACTAACTAACTTACGAACCAACCAACTAACTTTTATTGTGCGGAGATATTACATCCTCCTCCCCTTTGAGAAATCGAGATGTCCTCATCTCGAGAGAAACAGGGGGTATCATCTTGGAATATGTGGGTTATGGAACACCGCGCTTCTGCTGCGCTACTCTGACCTCTCACAGACATACGATCTTTTGAAAAGAACAACCTATGGTATTTGATATATTTGAGTCTTGGTTACAATAGAAAATTTATTGTAGTTACATCTCATGGATATCTTCTAGGTTTTTCCTAAGCACTTGGTATATTCTAGATCATTGGAGCTTGTACGGCTTATTTCTTGTAAGCTCGAGTTCTCTTCGAGTTCCGTGGGGACAATTGATATAGTTATGTCCGATGTTGTGACACTCAGAGCATCGGTGTTTAGGGTGCTTTGGACATTCCCTTTTGAAATGACCTAACTCCCTGCAATAGAAACAGCGCGGAGCTTTATCACTTGTGGTCACAGGATTTTTGGTTGTCCTTAGTAAGATTTTCTTCTTTAGACCAAAGTGTTCTAGGATTCTTTTAGCAGATTGGAGTGGTCCTTTACCTTGGAAACTACATTTCCAGATTGTCCTGCCCTTAGTTCGGGACTGAGCTCCATGGACAATTGGCTTTGCTTGTAATGCCAAAGAATACTTCCAAGCTTCGACATTCTGGTAAGACCCAATCTATATCAGTTGAGAAGAAATGACTTAAGAGAAATTCATTGCACATTATGACTATCATTCCTTGCCAGAGTATCTCTAATCATTTGCAAGTTCTAGGCTCAAAATAGACGCAACTCATATTACTCAAGTTAACTGTAGTTACAAGAGTAAAGTTTATTCCAATACAAGTTGTATTTCATGTCGACAAAATTTCTAGGATTTCTAATAATCCTAAAGTGGTGTAGTAGGTTCTAAGTATTCGTCTTCATATGATTCCTCTATATATCCGAAGACTGCACTTGTGTAACTTCGTTTTCTTGGAGACTCCGTATCTTTTGGACTTAAGTCAGCGCAGTCTACTTGGACATGTCCTAGCTCATTGCAATGGAAACATTGACGGTAGGGACATCTCCTACGGATGTGCCCTATCTCTCCACATGTATGGCATCTCTTACCCAGATCTCGGGAGTCATCTTTACTAAAATTTTCCGATTTAAATTCTTCGACGATTGGATTCGCTCGGAGTAATGCGTCTTGCAAGTCTGTTGGACGCATTGCTTCAAGACGGTGGTTCAGAGGAGTGTTTAGGCCATGGCAAAACTTGGATACTTGGTGCTGCGCAATATCCATAGGTGGTGCGTATTTCAGTAGGGTTACAAACTTTGAGTAGTAAGCTTCCAAAGTTAATCCTAGTTGCTTTAGCCTGAAGAGTTCATTCATCTTCCAAGTCTGGTAGTTTGGCGGAAGGTATCGTCTGCGTACAGCGTCTTTCAGCTGAACCCAAGTAACAGCGGCTTCAGAAACACCTTCATCTTTGCACCATTGCTTCCACCGTAATCGAGCCTGGCCAACTAACTTAAGTTTGTCTATCATTGCTTGATTGGTAGAGGCAGTTCCCGAAGCAAAGAAACAGTCATCCATCGACTCGATCCATATCTCTGCCTCTGCTGCAATGTCCATCCCTTCTCCATCAAACTCGGGTACCTTAATTTGCTTGAGAAGGAATTTCTTCTCTTGCATGTCAACATTCGTGGGTGCAGAAGGTGCCTAACAATCAAGCCATACTGCTTAGATTATTTTGTTTCGGATATGTCTACGAACCATACATTAATCAATCACGTATCATTACAAAATTTCGCTGTGATACCGACCGTGAGGTGCCCGCCCATCGGCTTTCCAGGCACTCTTTTGGCGGTCTATCGAGAAACGAATCTAAGCGTCGCTGCCCGGCACTCCCAAGGAATGTTCCGAGTTTTGTCGCCTAGGGTTTCCCGAATCCGCCTCGCAACGGAACGTTCACGACCGAACCCACCAGGATCGACCTGAAATTTGGGTTCCTAGTTGTCAAGGTCTCCTGTTAGCATTCTAGCGTCGGGTATTGGGCATCCTACTTTACGCAGAGATACCCAACCCGAAGCAGATCTATGCCGCACTTGGTTCAAAGAGAATGGGAAACGAGAGGGATGCGTTGCTCAACCTCTCTGCCCATAGGGCATAGTCCCATTCCGGTCCCCTAAAACGGCACGAATCGGGTTCTAACCTATCAATACCTAAAGGTCGAATGACGATACAAACTTGTGAGAAGCCTCCCAGTTCTCTGGGACCACCCTGCCCATAGGACGGACCCGTCGGGGGTTCCGCCCACCCGCTTCCCTTAATAGCTTTAGTTTTCTAATTAGGTCCTACCACATTTATGTCAAGATTGTGGGAGAGAAGGAAGGAGTCTCACTTGTAGCTTTCTTGCTTGCACAATTGGGGAATACACACAGAGGTGGAGGCTGAAAACAATTCTTCTCTTCTTAGTTGTGTAAGCCAAAAGAACTCAAGTACAAAGAAATAGAAGAACCCTATATATGGGTCTCAAACCAAACTCAACTAACTAAGGTGGCATACTAACTGAGCCACGAACTAGAGTAGATAAGGATAGCTATCATGTAGCTATTATTCATGGGCGGTGTACCAACCGCGTCTGCTCAACTGACAAGTCGGTGACATAAATACACAACGGTCACCCTGGCGTATCACGAGTGGAGCTCGATATCTCAACACTCCCCCTCGAGCTCAATCCCAATTCCTGCACACCAAGTAGGTCTCTGAACTTGCGTAGCTTCTCTGCGCGCCCAATGCCTTCGTGAATATGTCAGCTACCTGATCCTCTGTGCTGACATAAACTAGATCAATAAGACCTAGTAAAACACCTCTCTCACACATAGTGATAATGCACCTCAATGTGCTTTGTTCTAGCATGATAGACTGGGTTATTTGCCAAGTGTATACTACTCATGTTGTCACAATAAATGACAACTGGTCCATCTGTAGAGTGATGCATATCATAAAGTAGCTTATGCAACCAAGCTACCTCACATGCAGCCATTGCTGCACCCCTGTACTCAGCCTCTGTGCTCGACAAGGCAACTGTAGGCTGTTTCTTGCTGCTCCAAGTGACTGCATCACTCCCAAAAGAGAACACATATCCACTGGTAGATCGTCTATCGGAAATACTACCAGCCCAATCAGCATCAGTGTATCCATGCAACTGTATCTGAACCCCAGTCTCATAAAATAGTCCATACTGTAATGTGGACTTCACATACCTGAGTATGCGTCTAGCTGCATCCAAATGTGGTTTCCTTGGAGCCTGCATAAACTGACTTACCAATCCAACAGCATAGCTCAAATCTGGCCTGGTAATAGTCATATAAATCAAGCTTCCTACTATGCGTCTGTACATAGTAGGGTCTTCTAGAAGCTCACCTGCATCTGTGCTCAGCTTCACATTCTGCTCCAAAGGAACCGAAATAGGCTTACAGCCTGTCATCCCATATTTGGACAGCATGTCCAATCCATACTGCCTCTGCAAGAGCTGTATCCCACTTGGTGATCTATTCACCTCAATACCCAAGAAATAACGCAGCTCTCCCAAATCCTTCATTTCAAACTTCTGCTTCAATAGCATTTTCACATGAAGGATATCTTCATCACTGTCACCTGCCACAATCAAATCATCAACATAAATGACAAGTAGCATAATACCTTTCTCTGTTTTTCTCACATAAAGTGAGAAATTTGCCTTGGAAATCTGAAAGCCAATAGTGACAAGATACTGTCCTATCTTGTCAGACCATGCTCTAGGTGCTTGCTTCAAGCCATACAAGGCTTTCTTCAACCTGCAAACAAGCTCAGGATGAACAGCATGCACCTAACCTGGTGGTTGCTCCATATAGACCTCTTCTTGCAAATCACCGTGCAAGAAGGCATTCTTTACATCCATCTGATGTAAAGACCATCCCTTTGATGCAGCCATAGCAATGACTGCTCTTACGGTTGCCATCCTTGCAACCGGACTGAATGTTTCTTCATAGTCAATGCCATATGTTTATGCATACCCCTTGACTACTAATCTTGCCTTGTATCTGTTCACAGAACCATCTGCATTGTGCTTCACCTTATAAACCCACTTACAGCCAATTGCATTTTTACCTTTAGGCAAAGGTACCAATTCCCATGTAGCATTTGCTTCCAAGGCATCCATTTCTTCATCCACGGCTTTCTCCCATTTTTCTTTTCCCATGGCTTGCTCAAAAGAAGTGGGTTCCGGTTCCTGTATCACTTTGACCATATATGCATAGTGAATGGCTGTAAATCCATCATATTTCAGCCTATCCACAGGATACCTAGCTCTCGTAGACTTGCGCAAAGTAGGTTCACTCCCAGGTGCTCTCAAAACATCCCTGGTCTTCCTTACTCCAGGTGTAACAATAGAAGGAATACCCAACTCATCATCAATGCTCTGTTCTGAGCCACTGGATTCACCATCCACATAAGAGTGACCTGCATTCACATCAAACATGGGCCGATCAACCTTCTCTTTTCCTTTTCGTGATACCTGCATACCACTGTCTGCATTACTTTGAGAAGATTCTTTTGATCTCAATCTGCCTGTCCATGGCGAAGAATGTGAACCACTGCTAGAGGACGCTCCAGGTCCACTAATATTTTGTGACTGCTGCTGTGAATTCTGTGCAGCATTACCATTTTGTGCATCTACATCATCAATCACATTTACTGGTTTACACCAGCTACTCATCTCATAAAAAACAACATCTCTGCTCACTGTAAACTTACGAGTAGAAGGGTTATAGCATCTCTACCCTTTTTGCTGCAGAGAGTAACCAATAAAGATGCACTTCTCAGCTTTTGGATCCAACTTGGATCTCAACTCATATGGCACATGTACATAGGCAATGCAACCAAAAATTTTCAAATGAGAAATATCTGGTTTCCTACCGGTATACCTCTCCTCTGGAGTCATTCCATGTATTGCTGCAGTGGGTGTCCTGTTCATTATGTAGACTGCTGTAGCAACTGCTTCAGCCCAATAAAAATCTGGCAAGTCTTTTTCATTGAGCATGGCACGAGATACCTCTCCAATATGCCTGTTTTTCCTTTCTGCGATTCCATTTTGTTCTGGGGTATGACTGCATGAATATTGCTGCTTTATGCCATGCTCCTGCAGGAACCTTGCAAACTCATTTGAGAGGTACTCTTCCCCTCCATCTGACCTTAGGCATTTTATTTGCAGGCCTGTTTCTTTTTCAACCATAGCTTTAAGGGTTTTGAAATGCCCAAAAACTTCACTTTTCTTTTTCATAAAATACACCCAAACTTTTCTGCTATAGTCATCAATAAAAGTGACAAAATAATGACAGCCTCCAAGAGATGCAGCTTTAGTAGTCCACACATCAGAGTGGATTAATTGCAATGGATTCTCGCTCTCTTGAACATGTCTAGGAAATGGTTTCCTTGCCTGTTTTCCAAACTGACAGGCTTCACATACCTTATGCATTTCTGCAACCTTGAATTTAGGCAAACCTGCAACAATATTTTGAGTCTGCATTGATTTAAGTCGCTGTACATTAACATGACCAATGCGTTTATGCCGGATATCAATATCTGCAACTACACCGGTCCCATGTGCAAACATTGTTGCACTCAATTCAGACATGTCTGCATCCAATGTAAACATTCTGCCCTTCTTCTTTCCTTTTGCTATCAAGCGACCTTTATTTTTCATATCCTCAACAAAGCATCCATGAGGATTGAATCTGACCTGCAAGCCCTGCTCAACCATTCGACGTTGAACAGAAACCAGATTCTCGGTGATATTCGGGACATGAAATACATCGGACAGGTATTTCTTTTTCCCATCCTGCATAGACAAAGGAATTTTTCCAATCTGCACAATAGGATGTGCAGTATCATCACCAGTCTCCACAAATCCTGGTTTTTCCATTTTTCTTGCATCCTCCATCCATTCTGCATGAGCTGTCATGTGGTTTGATGCACCTGAGTCAACATACCATGCATCATTGCTTTCTTCTGCACTTGTCACAGAATTGTTCATGTGCTGCACCATAAACAAGTGCTCATTTCTGTCATCACCCTGTCTGCTAGAAGATGCATAATTCCCTTGTTGCAGTTTTCCATTCATGATGTCATTCTGCTTTTTATAGCAGTTTTTAGCCATATGACCCATTTTACCACAGTAGTAGCATTCAACATTACTGTTTGCATTTTGGCCTCTTTGCCATCCACCACGACCTCTTTGGCTCCCCCTGCCTCTAGAGTTACCACGTCCTCCTCCATAGGACTGGTTTTCTTGAGTTTGCTGCATATTCTGATTTCTACCACGGTCTCCATATCGGCCTCCTCTACCTCTGCCTCTACCTCTTCCAGCATTTGAGTAACTCAGAAATTAGAAGAGCAATCAACTCCTCAAAATCAGGAAATCTTTCACGGACGGAAATGGATGTTCGGAACTGTGCATAATCCTTTCCTAGACCATTCAAGGTCACAGAAACTAAATCATCATCTTCCACTGGCAACCCAATGGAAGCAAGTGCATCTGCAATCTTCTTCACCTTCATGTGGTAGTCATTGATGCTCATATTTTTTCTTTGCACATTATGCAACTCTTGCTTGAGCTGCATTTTTCTGGCTTGCGTATTTGTGCTATACATTTTTGACAAAGTATCCCATGCCTCCTTTGGCGTACTTGCATCTTGAATATGCACAATCATAGAGTCTGAAATGCTGATAGACAGCCAGTACATAACTTTCCTGGCTCTCTCATGCCATGCTTTAAATGCGTGCATTTGCTGTTGATTGGGAACATCAGGAAGAACTGGTTCTTCTTCATTTCCTGCAACAAATTCCCAATATCCTTTTCCCATAAGGAAATTCGTCATTCTAAACTTCCATGCTTGGAAGTTGTTCTTGTCAAGCTTTTCAGTGACAATCTGTGAGAGAGAATCAGATGCCATTACAGAACACTGCAAAAATTTCTGTCACTGCAAAGAACGCAGCTTCAGCCTCACAAAGGCAAATCTGCAAAACTGATGAAAGTGGTATTTGACCACACAGTCACTTCCTAGTGATGATTTTGCATCAACAGGCAACAGGGATGATTCTGTAACTCCCAATGTCTCTGCCACAAGCATACGATGCAATTTCTACAGTAACTTTTCACCGACTTGTAGAACAGTGGCTGCACAGCATAAAACTGGGCCTTTTCCTGAGCGCGTGCAGAAAACTTTCGCCTCCAAAACAGGCCCCGAAATGGCCTCAAATCAAAAAAACAAGGTCGCCAAGGGCTAAAGCCCTACAACTGGGCCTTTTCCTGAGTGCGTGCAGAAAACTTCCGCCTCCAAAACAGGCCCCGAAATGGCCTCAAATAAAAAAAACAAGGTCGCCAAGGGCTAAAGCCCTGCCCCGCAGCATGTACTGCCCTCTTGCTTCACCGCGAAGGGCGTCTCAACCTGAGACAATGCACTCTTGCAATTTTCGGCTGTACTACCTGCAGAGATCTGCTCCCAAAACAGAAAATGAAAGCAACATTGCTCCTCTTACCAAATCACCGCGAGCTTGGCTTGCTTTCTTGAGCTCCTTACCACGAACAAGGCTCTAATACCATGTCAAGATTGTGGGAGAGAAGGAAGGAGTCTCACTTGTAGCTTTCTTGCTTGCACAATGGGGGAATACACACAGAGGTGGAGGCTGAAAACAGTTTTCCTCTCCTTAGTTGTGTAAGCCAAAAGAACTCAAGTACAGAGAAATAGAAGAACCCTATATATGGGTCTCAAACCAAACTCAACTAACTAAGGTGGCATACTAACTAAGCCACGAACTAGAGTAGATAAGGATAGCTATCATGTAGCTATTATTCATGGGCGGTGTACCAACCGCGTCTGCTCAACTGACAAGTCGGTGACATAAATACACAACGGTCACCCTGGCGTATTACGAGTGGAGCTCGATATCTCAACAATTTATGTGTGACACTTAAAATCAGCTTCATTAATTAAGCCTTTTAGGGAACAAGGTTCGTTCGCGCAAATTATAGCACAGACACGAAAACAGAGCAAAGCAATCTATTGACAAACAAGATCAAACAAGTTCCTTAACTTATCTTCAAGTTAATCTTTGTCTCCCGCCCATACAGGAGAAATTATGTTTCGCTTCTGTCCGACAGAAGTATCCCTTCTGCCCTGCAGAAGTGACTGGTCCAATTCACATGGCACCAAAACTCAATCCCTTATCTAGAATAGGATCTCCCAACATGCCCAGATGTTGGGGGCCACGGAGGTCTTTAACTCCATTCTAGACCTAGCAAGGGGTGTCCAGAGCTCCAACTGACCCGCAAGCTGTCTAGGAGCGAAACATCATTCCCGTGGTTGGCCTTTTCACCGCTCGACCTTCGGCCCATGAATCGAGCAGTGCCCTCTCGGGTTAATACGCGGTGCGACCATGGAGGTGATCCACCCGTACAATATATCCTTCCTTAATTAAATCCTTTAAGAATCAAGCACAAACAAGGCATTCAGCCTAATATCATTTTCCAAGAAAACGTTCCTTTATTCCCATGGCGTCTTGTCATCACAGACCCTTGCCATGCATTTACCATAAATCACAAGCACTTGGAATAATCATCCAAACAACAACTAACAACCAGTTGAATGTAAAAGCATTTAGGATATTGTTTGATCAACCAATAAAACCAATTGCATTCTTTCCAAAACAATGCAAGAGTAGATGAAATAATATTTCCCATTGCATAATTGCTCTTCCCCTTGGGATCTAAGAGCAATATTATGCAAAAATGCTCTTAACACTTTCTTCCTTCGGCCAGGGTATATGTTAAGGGTACAAACACTATTCATGATGTAAGTTCTATAGGTCACTTACCTTGATTGATAACCCAACCCTGAGTTTGGATTAGCAAAAGTCATCGTTATCCGACGGATCTCAAGATATCTTAGTTTTAACTCTTACGATTAATTTCTTGTACTAGCTCTTAGTCAAGTCATGAGGCAGATAGAAATGTATCCTCATATATCAAACATGTTATAGGCATAACATATAAATACTTGATAAGATAAGTGCGAGATGATCTCAAGTAATTAGACTCCAATAGGCCTCGCATTGACCTAGAATCTAGTTTTTCTTAGTATTTGGCCTGTTAAGCTAAGTACTTTTGAAGTATCTAAACTTTAAACTAGTACTTCTCCATTCATGATTCTTAATGTCATATTCTTTTAGCAATTATGCTATCTATAACCCTTGACTATACTTTAATCTAGCATTTCTATGCCCAATCTTTTAATGTCGTTCTTTTGACGACTATGCCATTCATAACGCTTGACTAATTCTTCCTTGTAATTGCTCTACTAGCAAATAAGTCATATGTGACTAGGTGCAATTATCTTCCCTTGATATATGCACTTCACAAACTCCATCTTCCGAGTAAGCGAGATGAAATTTATCCTTTCCCATGACCTATACTCGTGCAATAGTATGGGCTTAACGTATCTCATACGAGAATCAAAGCAAGCATCTATCAACTTGAAAATACATTACTTACAACCGGAACTATAGTTGGATTGACAGTGATGCCCTTGCTCGAAGCCTTGTTGTTGGTTGCGGGATTGTCATCCGCACGCGACATTCTTCGCTTGGAGGCCATCGTCCGCAGGTAGACTCAAGAGATTAAGAAGGTGGAGTAGATTCAAGATGGGAGAGCGTAAGAGAACATGGTTAAGTCAAGGATCGAGATAGAGGGAATTGAGCCAACTCTCTTCCTTGCAGCCTCTCGGGGTGACTCTCTCTCTCTCTCTCTCTCTCTCTCTCTCTCTCTCTCTCTCTCTCTCTCTCAAGCTCTCTTTCGAGCTCTTCCTCACAATCTCTTGGAGGAGTATCCTCCTCTCTACCTCTCTCTTGCAGCCTCTCGGGGTCTCCTTCTGCTTTCTATGCCTCTCCCATGCCTCATATTTATAGCGAATTAGAGAAGAGGGCTTGTGGTTGAGAAGTAGAGCTCTTTATGGAGGGGGATCTTGGAAAGATCAGTTATCTGATGCTCAGATCATAAATCTGATGGTTCCATTGGCTCCGAAAGGGGGGTAAAACTCCAAGACACTTGCTTAGAAAGCTCTCAGTTCGCTCCTTCTTCTTTTCTCTGTTCGAAGCGCTGTCTGCTGCCTGTAAACTGCGATCACGGCGCGCGCGATTTCGCCAGTCACTTTTCTTTATTTTTTATTTTATAAAATCTTCAAACTCACTAAAATATCACTCGTCTTTTCTTTTAAATGGCATCTAGTTCCGTATCGTTTTTTAAGGATAATATCTAAAATATACTAGCTTTGCCCAAAATCTAATATTTTTGGACCTTCCAAACTATACACATGAACTTAGTGATTAATATAACTCATAAGTCTCGTTCACGTTGTAATTTACGTGAAGGGTATCTACGGTCTTTGCCAATTCGAGAAAAGTATCGAATTTACGACTCTTGATTTTTCTAAATAAAATATTTTAAATTAAATGAAAATTATCAATAGTTAATGTTACTTAGTTTTTACCTTAGTTAGTCTTTAGTCAGTAATCTTACTAACTTATTAATTGACTAACTAACTTACGAACCAACCAACTAACTTTTATTGTGCGGAGATATTACATCCTCCTCCCCTTTGAGAAATCGAGATGTCCTCATCTCGAGAGAAACAGGGGGTATCATCTTGGAATATGTGGGTTATGGAACACCGCGCTTCTGCTGCGCTACTCTGACCTCTCACAGACATACGATCTTTTGAAAAGAACAACCTATGGTATTTGATATATTTGAGTCTTGGTTACAATAGAAAATTTATTGTAGTTACATCTCATGGATATCTTCTAGGTTTTTCCTAAGCACTTGGTATATTCTAGATCATTGGAGCTTGTACGGCTTATTTCTTGTAAGCTCGAGTTCTCTTCGAGTTCCGTGGGGACAATTGATATAGTTATGTCCGATGTTGTGACACTCAGAGCATCGGTGTTTAGGGTGCTTTGGACATTCCCTTTTGAAATGACCTAACTCCCTGCAATAGAAACAGGGCGGAGCTTTATCACTTGTGGTCACAGGATTTTTGGTTGTCCTTAGTAAGATTTTCTTCTTTAGACCAAAGTGTTCTAGGATTCTTTTAGCAGATTGGAGTGGTCCTTTACCTTGGAAACTACATTTCCAGATTGTCCTGCCCTTAGTTCGGGACTGAGCTCCATGGACAATTGGCTTTGCTTGTAATGCCAAAGAATACTTCCAAGCTTCGACATTCTGGTAAGACCCAATCTATATCAGTTGAGAAGAAATGACTTAAGAGAAATTCATTGCACATTATGACTATCATTCCTTGCCAGAGTATCTCTAATCATTTGCAAGTTCTAGGCTCAAAATAGACGCAACTCATATTACTCAAGTTAACTGTAGTTACAAGAGTAAAGTTTATTCCAATACAAGTTGTATTTCATGTCGACAAAATTTCTAGGATTTCTAATAATCCTAAAGTGGTGTAGTAGGTTCTAAGTATTCGTCTTCATATGATTCCTCTATATATCCGAAGACTGCACTTGTGTAACTTCGTTTTCTTGGAGACTCCGTATCTTTTGGACTTAAGTCAGCGCAGTCTACTTGGACATGTCCTAGCTCATTGCAATGGAAACATTGACGGTAGGGACATCTCCTACGGATGTGCCCTATCTCTCCACATGTATGGCATCTCTTACCCAGATCTCGGGAGTCATCTTTACTAAAATTTTCCGATTTAAATTCTTCGACGATTGGATTCGCTCGGAGTAATGCGTCTTGCAAGTCTGTTGGACGCATTGCTTCAAGACGGTGGTTCAGAGGAGTGTTTAGGCCATGGCAAAACTTGGATACTTGGTGCTGCGCAATATCCATAGGTGGTGCGTATTTCAGTAGGGTTACAAACTTTGAGTAGTAAGCTTCCAAAGTTAATCCTAGTTGCTTTAGCCTGAAGAGTTCATTCATCTTCAAAGTCTGGTAGTTTGGCGGAAGGTATCGTCTGCGTACAGCGTCTTTCAGCTGAACCCAAGTAACAGCGGCTTCAGAAACACCTTCATCTTTGCACCATTGCTTCCACCGTAATCGAGCCTGGCCAACTAACTTAAGTTTGTCTATCATTGCTTGATTGGTAGAGGCAGTTCCCGAAGCAAAGAAACAGTCATCCATCGACTCGATCCATATCTCTGCCTCTGCTGCAATGTCCATCCCTTCTCCATCAAACTCGGGTACCTTAATTTGCTTGAGAAGGAATTTCTTCTCTTGCATGTCAACATTCGTGGGTGCAGAAGGTGCCTAACAATCAAGCCATACTGCTTAGATTATTTTGTTTAGGATATGTCTACGAACCATACATTAATCAATCACGTATCATTACAAAATTTCGCTGTGATACCGACCGTGAGGTGCCCGCCCATCGGCTTTCCAGGCACTCTTTTGGCGGTCTATCGAGAAACGAATCTAAGCGTCGCTGCCCGGCACTCCCAAGGAATGTTCCGAGTTTTGTCGCCTAGGGTTTCCCGAATCCGCCTCGCAACGGAACGTTCACGACCGAACCCACCAGGATCGACCTGAAATTTGGGTTCCTAGTTGTCAAGGTCTCCTGTTAGCATTCTAGCGTCGGGTATTGGGCATCCTACTTTACGCAGAGATACCCAACCCGAAGCAGATCTATGCCGCACTTGGTTCAAAGAGAATGGGAAACGAGAGGGATGCGTTGCTCAACCTCTCTGCCCATAGGGCATAGTCCCATTCCGGTCCCCTAAAACGGCACGAATCGGGTTCTAACCTATCAATACCTAAAGGTCGAATGACGATACAAACTTGTGAGAAGCCTCCCAGTTCTCTGGGACCACCCTGCCCATAGGACGGACCCGTCGGGGGTTCCGCCCACCCGCTTCCCTTAATAGCTTTAGTTTTCTAATTAGGTCCTACCACATTTATGTCAAGATTGTGGGAGAGAAGGAAGGAGTCTCACTTGTAGCTTTCTTGCTTGCACAATTGGGGAATACACACAGAGGTGGAGGCTGAAAACAATTCTTCTCTTCTTAGTTGTGTAAGCCAAAAGAACTCAAGTACAAAGAAATAGAAGAACCCTATATATGGGTCTCAAACCAAACTCAACTAACTAAGGTGGCATACTAACTGAGCCACGAACTAGAGTAGATAAGGATAGCTATCATGTAGCTATTATTCATGGGCGGTGTACCAACCGCGTCTGCTCAACTGACAAGTCGGTGACATAAATACACAACGGTCACCCTGGCGTATCACGAGTGGAGCTCGATATCTCAACACTCCCCCTCGAGCTCAATCCCAATTCCTGCACACCAAGTAGGTCTCTGAACTTGCGTAGCTTCTCTGCGCGCCCAATGCCTTCGTGAATATGTCAGCTACCTGATCCTCTGTGCTGACATAAACTAGATCAATAAGACCTAGTAAAACACCTCTCTCACACATAGTGATAATGCACCTCAATGTGCTTTGTTCTAGCATGATAGACTGGGTTATTTGCCAAGTGTATACTACTCATGTTGTCACAATAAATGACAACTGGTCCATCTGTAGAGTGATGCATATCATAAAGTAGCTTATGCAACCAAGCTACCTCACATGCAGCCATTGCTGCACCCCTGTACTCAGCCTCTGTGCTCGACAAGGCAACTGTAGGCTGTTTCTTGCTGCTCCAAGTGACTGCATCACTCCCAAAAGAGAACACATATCCACTGGTAGATCGTCTATCGGAAATACTACCAGCCCAATCAGCATCAGTGTATCCATGCAACTGTATCTGAACCCCAGTCTCATAAAATAGTCCATACTGTAATGTGGACTTCACATACCTGAGTATGCGTCTAGCTGCATCCAAATGTGGTTTCCTTGGAGCCTGCATAAACTGACTTACCAATCCAACAGCATAGCTCAAATCTGGCCTGGTAATAGTCATATAAATCAAGCTTCCTACTATGCGTCTGTACATAGTAGGGTCTTCTAGAAGCTCACCTGCATCTGTGCTCAGCTTCACATTCTGCTCCAAAGGAACCGAAATAGGCTTACAGCCTGTCATCCCATATTTGGACAGCATGTCCAATCCATACTGCCTCTGCAAGAGCTGTATCCCACTTGGTGATCTATTCACCTCAATACCCAAGAAATAACGCAGCTCTCCCAAATCCTTCATTTCAAACTTCTGCTTCAATAGCATTTTCACATGAAGGATATCTTCATCACTGTCACCTGCCACAATCAAATCATCAACATAAATGACAAGTAGCATAATACCTTTCTCTGTTTTTCTCACATAAAGTGAGAAATTTGCCTTGGAAATCTGAAAGCCAATAGTGACAAGATACTGTCCTATCTTGTCAGACCATGCTCTAGGTGCTTGCTTCAAGCCATACAAGGCTTTCTTCAACCTGCAAACAAGCTCAGGATGAACAGCATGCACCTAACCTGGTGGTTGCTCCATATAGACCTCTTCTTGCAAATCACCGTGCAAGAAGGCATTCTTTACATCCATCTGATGTAAAGACCATCCCTTTGATGCAGCCATAGCAATGACTGCTCTTACGGTTGCCATCCTTGCAACCGGACTGAATGTTTCTTCATAGTCAATGCCATATGTTTATGCATACCCCTTGACTACTAATCTTGCCTTGTATCTGTTCACAGAACCATCTGCATTGTGCTTCACCTTATAAACCCACTTACAGCCAATTGCATTTTTACCTTTAGGCAAAGGTACCAATTCCCATGTAGCATTTGCTTCCAAGGCATCCATTTCTTCATCCACGGCTTTCTCCCATTTTTCTTTTCCCATGGCTTGCTCAAAAGAAGTGGGTTCCGGTTCCTGTATCACTTTGACCATATATGCATAGTGAATGGCTGTAAATCCATCATATTTCAGCCTATCCACAGGATACCTAGCTCTCGTAGACTTGCGCAAAGTAGGTTCACTCCCAGGTGCTCTCAAAACATCCCTGGTCTTCCTTACTCCAGGTGTAACAATAGAAGGAATACCCAACTCATCATCAATGCTCTGTTCTGAGCCACTGGATTCACCATCCACATAAGAGTGACCTGCATTCACATCAAACATGGGCCGATCAACCTTCTCTTTTCCTTTTCGTGATACCTGCATACCACTGTCTGCATTACTTTGAGAAGATTCTTTTGATCTCAATCTGCCTGTCCATGGCGAAGAATGTGAACCACTGCTAGAGGACGCTCCAGGTCCACTAATATTTTGTGACTGCTGCTGTGAATTCTGTGCAGCATTACCATTTTGTGCATCTACATCATCAATCACATTTACTGGTTTACACCAGCTACTCATCTCATAAAAAACAACATCTCTGCTCACTGTAAACTTACGAGTAGAAGGGTTATAGCATCTCTACCCTTTTTGCTGCAGAGAGTAACCAATAAAGATTGCACTTCTCAGCTTTTGGATCCAACTTGGATCTCAACTCATATGGCACATGTACATAGGCAATGCAACCAAAAATTTTCAAATGAGAAATATCTGGTTTCCTACCGGTATACCTCTCCTCTGGAGTCATTCCATGTATTGCTGCAGTGGGTGTCCTGTTCATTATGTAGACTGCTGTAGCAACTGCTTCAGCCCAATAAAAATCTGGCAAGTCTTTTTCATTGAGCATGGCACGAGATACCTCTCCAATATGCCTGTTTTTCCTTTCTGCGATTCCATTTTGTTCTGGGGTATGACTGCATGAATATTGCTGCTTTATGCCATGCTCCTGCAGGAACCTTGCAAACTCATTTGAGAGGTACTCTTCCCCTCCATCTGACCTTAGGCATTTTATTTGCAGGCCTGTTTCTTTTTCAACCATAGCTTTAAGGGTTTTGAAATGCCCAAAAACTTCACTTTTCTTTTTCATAAAATACACCCAAACTTTTCTGCTATAGTCATCAATAAAAGTGACAAAATAATGACAGCCTCCAAGAGATGCAGCTTTAGTAGTCCACACATCAGAGTGGATTAATTGCAATGGATTCTCGCTCTCTTGAACATGTCTAGGAAATGGTTTCCTTGCCTGTTTTCCAAACTGACAGGCTTCACATACCTTATGCATTTCTGCAACCTTGAATTTAGGCAAACCTGCAACAATATTTTGAGTCTGCATTGATTTAAGTCGCTGTACATTAACATGACCAATGCGTTTATGCCGGATATCAATATCTGCAACTACACCGGTCCCATGTGCAAACATTGTTGCACTCAATTCAGACATGTCTGCATCCAATGTAAACATTCTGCCCTTCTTCTTTCCTTTTGCTATCAAGCGACCTTTATTTTTCATATCCTCAACAAAGCATCCATGAGGATTGAATCTGACCTGCAAGCCCTGCTCAACCATTCGACGTTGAACAGAAACCAGATTCTCGGTGATATTCGGGACATGAAATACATCGGACAGGTATTTCTTTTTCCCATCCTGCATAGACAAAGGAATTTTTCCAATCTGCACAATAGGATGTGCAGTATCATCACCAGTCTCCACAAATCCTGGTTTTTCCATTTTTCTTGCATCCTCCATCCATTCTGCATGAGCTGTCATGTGGTTTGATGCACCTGAGTCAACATACCATGCATCATTGCTTTCTTCTGCACTTGTCACAGAATTGTTCATGTGCTGCACCATAAACAAGTGCTCATTTCTGTCATCACCCTGTCTGCTAGAAGATGCATAATTCCCTTGTTGCAGTTTTCCATTCATGATGTCATTCTGCTTTTTATAGCAGTTTTTAGCCATATGACCCATTTTACCACAGTAGTAGCATTCAACATTACTGTTTGCATTTTGGCCTCTTTGCCATCCACCACGACCTCTTTGGCTCCCCCTGCCTCTAGAGTTACCACGTCCTCCTCCATAGGACTGGTTTTCTTGAGTTTGCTGCATATTCTGATTTCTACCACGGTCTCCATATCGGCCTCCTCTACCTCTGCCTCTACCTCTTCCAGCATTTGAGTAACTCAGAAATTAGAAGAGCAATCAACTCCTCAAAATCAGGAAATCTTTCACGGACGGAAATGGATGTTCGGAACTGTGCATAATCCTTTCCTAGACCATTCAAGGTCACAGAAACTAAATCATCATCTTCCACTGGCAACCCAATGGAAGCAAGTGCATCTGCAATCTTCTTCACCTTCATGTGGTAGTCATTGATGCTCATATTTTTTCTTTGCACATTATGCAACTCTTGCTTGAGCTGCATTTTTCTGGCTTGCGTATTTGTGCTATACATTTTTGACAAAGTATCCCATGCCTCCTTTGGCGTACTTGCATCTTGAATATGCACAATCATAGAGTCTGAAATGCTGATAGACAGCCAGTACATAACTTTCCTGGCTCTCTCATGCCATGCTTTAAATGCGTGCATTTGCTGTTGATTGGGAACATCAGGAAGAACTGGTTCTTCTTCATTTCCTGCAACAAATTCCCAATATCCTTTTCCCATAAGGAAATTCGTCATTCTAAACTTCCATGCTTGGAAGTTGTTCTTGTCAAGCTTTTCAGTGACAATCTGTGAGAGAGAATCAGATGCCATTACAGAACACTGCAAAAATTTCTGTCACTGCAAAGAACGCAGCTTCAGCCTCACAAAGGCAAATCTGCAAAACTGATGAAAGTGGTATTTGACCACACAGTCACTTCCTAGTGATGATTTTGCATCAACAGGCAACAGGGATGATTCTGTAACTCCCAATGTCTCTGCCACAAGCATACGATGCAATTTCTACAGTAACTTTTCACCGACTTGTAGAACAGTGGCTGCACAGCATAAAACTGGGCCTTTTCCTGAGCGCGTGCAGAAAACTTTCGCCTCCAAAACAGGCCCCGAAATGGCCTCAAATCAAAAAAACAAGGTCGCCAAGGGCTAAAGCCCTACAACTGGGCCTTTTCCTGAGTGCGTGCAGAAAACTTCCGCCTCCAAAACAGGCCCCGAAATGGCCTCAAATAAAAAAAACAAGGTCGCCAAGGGCTAAAGCCCTGCCCCGCAGCATGTACTGCCCTCTTGCTTCACCGCGAAGGGCGTCTCAACCTGAGACAATGCACTCTTGCAATTTTCGGCTGTACTACCTGCAGAGATCTGCTCCCAAAACAGAAAATGAAAGCAACATTGCTCCTCTTACCAAATCACCGCGAGCTTGGCTTGCTTTCTTGAGCTCCTTACCACGAACAAGGCTCTAATACCATGTCAAGATTGTGGGAGAGAAGGAAGGAGTCTCACTTGTAGCTTTCTTGCTTGCACAATGGGGGAATACACACAGAGGTGGAGGCTGAAAACAGTTTTCCTCTCCTTAGTTGTGTAAGCCAAAAGAACTCAAGTACAGAGAAATAGAAGAACCCTATATATGGGTCTCAAACCAAACTCAACTAACTAAGGTGGCATACTAACTAAGCCACGAACTAGAGTAGATAAGGATAGCTATCATGTAGCTATTATTCATGGGCGGTGTACCAACCGCGTCTGCTCAACTGACAAGTCGGTGACATAAATACACAACGGTCACCCTGGCGTATTACGAGTGGAGCTCGATATCTCAACAATTTATGTGTGACACTTAAAATCAGCTTCATTAATTAAGCCTTTTAGGGAACAAGGTTCGTTCGCGCAAATTATAGCACAGACACGAAAACAGAGCAAAGCAATCTATTGACAAACAAGATCAAACAAGTTCCTTAACTTATCTTCAAGTTAATCTTTGTCTCCCGCCCATACAGGAGAAATTATGTTTCGCTTCTGTCCGACAGAAGTATCCCTTCTGCCCTGCAGAAGTGACTGGTCCAATTCACATGGCACCAAAACTCAATCCCTTATCTAGAATAGGATCTCCCAACATGCCCAGATGTTGGGGGCCACGGAGGTCTTTAACTCCATTCTAGACCTAGCAAGGGGTGTCCAGAGCTCCAACTGACCCGCAAGCTGTCTAGGAGCGAAACATCATTCCCGTGGTTGGCCTTTTCACCGCTCGACCTTCGGCCCATGAATCGAGCAGTGCCCTCTCGGGTTAATACGCGGTGCGACCATGGAGGTGATCCACCCGTACAATATATCCTTCCTTAATTAAATCCTTTAAGAATCAAGCACAAACAAGGCATTCAGCCTAATATCATTTTCCAAGAAAACGTTCCTTTATTCCCATGGCGTCTTGTCATCACAGACCCTTGCCATGCATTTACCATAAATCACAAGCACTTGGAATAATCATCCAAACAACAACTAACAACCAGTTGAATGTAAAAGCATTTAGGATATTGTTTGATCAACCAATAAAACCAATTGCATTCTTTCCAAAACAATGCAAGAGTAGATGAAATAATATTTCCCATTGCATAATTGCTCTTCCCCTTGGGATCTAAGAGCAATATTATGCAAAAATGCTCTTAACACTTTCTTCCTTCGGCCAGGGTATATGTTAAGGGTACAAACACTATTCATGATGTAAGTTCTATAGGTCACTTACCTTGATTGATAACCCAACCCTGAGTTTGGATTAGCAAAAGTCATCGTTATCCGACGGATCTCAAGATATCTTAGTTTTAACCCTTACGATTAATTTCTTGTACTAGCTCTTAGTCAAGTCATGAGGCAGATAGAAATGTATCCTCATATATCAAACATGTTATAGGCATAACATATAAATACTTGATAAGATAAGTGCGAGATGATCTCAAGTAATTAGACTCCAATAGGCCTCGCATTGACCTAGAATCTAGTTTTTCTTAGTATTTGGCCTGTTAAGCTAAGTACTTTTGAAGTATCTAAACTTTAAACTAGTACTTCTCCATTCATGATTCTTAATGTCATATTCTTTTAGCAATTATGCTATCTATAACCCTTGACTATACTTTAATCTAGCATTTCTATGCCCAATCTTTTAATGTCGTTCTTTTGACGACTATGCCATTCATAACGCTTGACTAATTCTTCCTTGTAATTGCTCTACTAGCAAATAAGTCATATGTGACTAGGTGCAATTATCTTCCCTTGATATATGCACTTCACAAACTCCATCTTCCGAGTAAGCGAGTGAAATTTATCCTTTCCCATGACCTATACTCGTGCAATAGTATGGGCTTAACGTATCTCATACGAGAATCAAAGCAAGCATCTATCAACTTGAAAATACATTACTTACAACCGGAACTATAGTTGGATTGACAGTGATGCCCTTGCTCGAAGCCTTGTTGTTGGTTGCGGGATTGTCATCCGCACGCGACATTCTTCGCTTGGAGGCCATCGTCCGCAGGTAGACTCAAGAGATTAAGAAGGTGGAGTAGATTCAAGATGGGAGAGCGTAAGAGAACATGGTTAAGTCAAGGATCGAGATAGAGGGAATTGAGCCAACTCTCTTCCTTGCAGCCTCTCGGGGTGACTCTTCTCTCTCTCTCTCTCTCTCTCTCTCTCTCTCTCTCTCTCTCTCTCAAGCTCTCTTTCGAGCTCTTCCTCACAATCTCTTGGAGGAGTATCCTCCTCTCTACCTCTCTCTTGCAGCCTCTCGGGGTCTCCTTCTGCTTTCTATGCCTCTCCCATGCCTCATATTTATAGCGAATTAGAGAAGAGGGCTTGTGGTTGAGAAGTAGAGCTCTTTATGGAGGGGGATCTTGGAAAGATCAGTTATCTGATGCTCAGATCATAAATCTGATGGTTCCATTGGCTCCGAAAGGGGGGTAAAACTCCAAGACACTTGCTTAGAAAGCTCTCAGTTCGCTCCTTCTTCTTTTCTCTGTTCGAAGCGCTGTCTGCTGCCTGTAAACTGCGATCACGGCGCGCGCGATTTCGCCAGTCACTTTTCTTTATTTTTTATTTTATAAAATCTTCAAACTCACTAAAATATCACTCGTCTTTTCTTTTAAATGGCATCTAGTTCCGTATCGTTTTTTAAGGATAATATCTAAAATATACTAGCTTTGCCCAAAATCTAATATTTTTGGACCTTCCAAACTATACACATGAACTTAGTGATTAATATAACTCATAAGTCTCGTTCACGTTGTAATTTACGTGAAGGGTATCTACGGTCTTTGCCAATTCGAGAAAAGTATCGAATTTACGACTCTTGATTTTTCTAAATAAAATATTTTAAATTAAATGAAAATTATCAATAGTTAATGTTACTTAGTTTTTACCTTAGTTAGTCTTTAGTCAGTAATCTTACTAACTTATTAATTGACTAACTAACTTACGAACCAACCAACTAACTTTTATTGTGCGGAGATATTACATCCTCCTCCCCTTTGAGAAATCGAGATGTCCTCATCTCGAGAGAAACAGGGGGTATCATCTTGGAATATGTGGGTTATGGAACACCGCGCTTCTGCTGCGCTACTCTGACCTCTCACAGACATACGATCTTTTGAAAAGAACAACCTATGGTATTTGATATATTTGAGTCTTGGTTACAATAGAAAATTTATTGTAGTTACATCTCATGGATATCTTCTAGGTTTTTCCTAAGCACTTGGTATATTCTAGATCATTGGAGCTTGTACGGCTTATTTCTTGTAAGCTCGAGTTCTCTTCGAGTTCCGTGGGGACAATTGATATAGTTATGTCCGATGTTGTGACACTCAGAGCATCGGTGTTTAGGGTGCTTTGGACATTCCCTTTTGAAATGACCTAACTCCCTGCAATAGAAACAGGGCGGAGCTTTATCACTTGTGGTCACAGGATTTTTGGTTGTCCTTAGTAAGATTTTCTTCTTTAGACCAAAGTGTTCTAGGATTCTTTTAGCAGATTGGAGTGGTCCTTTACCTTGGAAACTACATTTCCAGATTGTCCTGCCCTTAGTTCGGGACTGAGCTCCATGGACAATTGGCTTTGCTTGTAATGCCAAAGAATACTTCCAAGCTTCGACATTCTGGTAAGACCCAATCTATATCAGTTGAGAAGAAATGACTTAAGAGAAATTCATTGCACATTATGACTATCATTCCTTGCCAGAGTATCTCTAATCATTTGCAAGTTCTAGGCTCAAAATAGACGCAACTCATATTACTCAAGTTAACTGTAGTTACAAGAGTAAAGTTTATTCCAATACAAGTTGTATTTCATGTCGACAAAATTTCTAGGATTTCTAATAATCCTAAAGTGGTGTAGTAGGTTCTAAGTATTCGTCTTCATATGATTCCTCTATATATCCGAAGACTGCACTTGTGTAACTTCGTTTTCTTGGAGACTCCGTATCTTTTGGACTTAAGTCAGCGCAGTCTACTTGGACATGTCCTAGCTCATTGCAATGGAAACATTGACGGTAGGGACATCTCCTACGGATGTGCCCTATCTCTCCACATGTATGGCATCTCTTACCCAGATCTCGGGAGTCATCTTTACTAAAATTTTCCGATTTAAATTCTTCGACGATTGGATTCGCTCGGAGTAATGCGTCTTGCAAGTCTGTTGGACGCATTGCTTCAAGACGGTGGTTCAGAGGAGTGTTTAGGCCATGGCAAAACTTGGATACTTGGTGCTGCGCAATATCCATAGGTGGTGCGTATTTCAGTAGGGTTACAAACTTTGAGTAGTAAGCTTCCAAAGTTAATCCTAGTTGCTTTAGCCTGAAGAGTTCATTCATCTTCAAAGTCTGGTAGTTTGGCGGAAGGTATCGTCTGCGTACAGCGTCTTTCAGCTGAACCCAAGTAACAGCGGCTTCAGAAACACCTTCATCTTTGCACCATTGCTTCCACCGTAATCGAGCCTGGCCAACTAACTTAAGTTTGTCTATCATTGCTTGATTGGTAGAGGCAGTTCCCGAAGCAAAGAAACAGTCATCCATCGACTCGATCCATATCTCTGCCTCTGCTGCAATGTCCATCCCTTCTCCATCAAACTCGGGTACCTTAATTTGCTTGAGAAGGAATTTCTTCTCTTGCATGTCAACATTCGTGGGTGCAGAAGGTGCCTAACAATCAAGCCATACTGCTTAGATTATTTTGTTTAGGATATGTCTACGAACCATACATTAATCAATCACGTATCATTACAAAATTTCGCTGTGATACCGACCGTGAGGTGCCCGCCCATCGGCTTTCCAGGCACTCTTTTGGCGGTCTATCGAGAAACGAATCTAAGCGTCGCTGCCCGGCACTCCCAAGGAATGTTCCGAGTTTTGTCGCCTAGGGTTTCCGGAATCCGCCTCGCAACGGAACGTTCACGACCGAACCCACCAGGATCGACCTGAAATTTGGGTTCCTAGTTGTCAAGGTCTCCTGTTAGCATTCTAGCGTCGGGTATTGGGCATCCTACTTTACGCAGAGATACCCAACCCGAAGCAGATCTATGCCGCACTTGGTTCAAAGAGAATGGGAAACGAGAGGGATGCGTTGCTCAACCTCTCTGCCCATAGGGCATAGTCCCATTCCGGTCCCCTAAAACGGCACGAATCGGGTTCTAACCTATCAATACCTAAAGGTCGAATGACGATACAAACTTGTGAGAAGCCTCCCAGTTCTCTGGGACCACCCTGCCCATAGGACGGACCCGTCGGGGGTTCCGCCCACCCGCTTCCCTTAATAGCTTTAGTTTTCTAATTAGGTCCTACCACATTTATGTCAAGATTGTGGGAGAGAAGGAAGGAGTCTCACTTGTAGCTTTCTTGCTTGCACAATTGGGGAATACACACAGAGGTGGAGGCTGAAAACAATTCTTCTCTTCTTAGTTGTGTAAGCCAAAAGAACTCAAGTACAAAGAAATAGAAGAACCCTATATATGGGTCTCAAACCAAACTCAACTAACTAAGGTGGCATACTAACTGAGCCACGAACTAGAGTAGATAAGGATAGCTATCATGTAGCTATTATTCATGGGCGGTGTACCAACCGCGTCTGCTCAACTGACAAGTCGGTGACATAAATACACAACGGTCACCCTGGCGTATCACGAGTGGAGCTCGATATCTCAACACTCCCCCTCGAGCTCAATCCCAATTCCTGCACACCAAGTAGGTCTCTGAACTTGCGTAGCTTCTCTGCGCGCCCAATGCCTTCGTGAATATGTCAGCTACCTGATCCTCTGTGCTGACATAAACTAGATCAATAAGACCTAGTAAAACACCTCTCTCACACATAGTGATAATGCACCTCAATGTGCTTTGTTCTAGCATGATAGACTGGGTTATTTGCCAAGTGTATACTACTCATGTTGTCACAATAAATGACAACTGGTCCATCTGTAGAGTGATGCATATCATAAAGTAGCTTATGCAACCAAGCTACCTCACATGCAGCCATTGCTGCACCCCTGTACTCAGCCTCTGTGCTCGACAAGGCAACTGTAGGCTGTTTCTTGCTGCTCCAAGTGACTGCATCACTCCCAAAAGAGAACACATATCCACTGGTAGATCGTCTATCGGAAATACTACCAGCCCAATCAGCATCAGTGTATCTATGCAACTGTATCTGAACCCCAGTCTCATAAAATAGTCCATACTGTAATGTGGACTTCACATACCTGAGTATGCGTCTAGCTGCATCCAAATGTGGTTTCCTTGGAGCCTGCATAAACTGACTTACCAATCCAACAGCATAGCTCAAATCTGGCCTGGTAATAGTCATATAAATCAAGCTTCCTACTATGCGTCTGTACATAGTAGGGTCTTCTAGAAGCTCACCTGCATCTGTGTTTAGGGTGCTTTGGACATTCCCTTTTGAAATGACCTAACTCCCTGCAATAGAAACAGGGCGGAGCTTTATCACTTGTGGTCACAGGATTTTTGGTTGTCCTTAGTAAGATTTTCTTCTTTAGCTCAAAGTGTTCTAGGATTCTTTTAGCAGATTGGAGTGGTCCTTTACCTTGGAAACTACATTTCCAGATTGTCCTGCCCTTAGTTCGGGACTGAGCTCCATGGACAATTGGCTTTGCTTGTAATGCCAAAGAATACTTCCAAGCTTCGACATTCTGGTAAGACCCAATCTATATCAGTTGAGAAGAAATGACTTAAGAGAAATTCATTGCACATTATGACTATCATTCCTTGCCAGAGTATCTCTAATCATTTGCAAGTTCTAGGCTCAAAATAGACGCAACTCATATTACTCAAGTTAACTGTAGTTACAAGAGTAAAGTTTATTCCAATACAAGTTGTATTTCATGTCGACAAAATTTCTAGGATTTCTAATAATCCTAAAGTGGTGTAGTAGGTTCTAAGTATTCGTCTTCATATGATTCCTCTATATATCCGAAGACTGCACTTGTGTAACTTCGTTTTCTTGGAGACTCCGTATCTTTTGGACTTAAGTCAGCGCAGTCTACTTGGACATGTCCTAGCTCATTGCAATGGAAACATTGACGGTAGGGACATCTCCTATGGATGTGCCCTATCTCTCCACATGTATGGCATCTCTTACCCAGATCTCGGGAGTCATCTTTACTAAAATTTTCCGATTTAAATTCTTCGACGATTGGATTCGCTCGGAGTAATGCGTCTTGCAAGTCTGTTGGACGCATTGCTTCAAGACGGTGGTTCAGAGGAGTGTTTAGGCCATGGCAAAACTTGGATACTTGGTGCTGCGCAATATCCATAGGTGGTGCGTATTTCAGTAGGGTTACAAACTTTGAGTAGTAAGCTTCCAAAGTTAATCTTAGTTGCTTTAGCCTGAAGAGTTCATTCATCTTCAAAGTCTGGTAGTTTGGCGGAAGGTATCGTCTGCGTACAGCGTCTTTCACCTGAACCCAAGTAACAGCGGCTTCAGAAACACCTTCATCTTTGCACCATTGCTTCCACCGTAATCGAGCCTGGCCAACTAACTTAAGTTTGTCTATCATTGCTTGATTGGTAGAGGCAGTTCCCGAAGCAAAGAAACAGTCATCCATCGACTCGATCCATATCTCTGCCTCTGCTGCAATGTCCATCCCTTCTCCATCAAACTCGGGTACCTTAATTTGCTTGAGAAGGAATTTCTTCTCTTGCATGTCAACATTCGTGGGTGCAGAAGGTGCCTAACAATCAAGCCATACTGCTTAGATTATTTTGTTTCGGATATGTCTACGAACCATACATTAATCAATCACGTATCATTACAAAATTTCGCTGTGATACCGACCGTGAGGTGCCCGCCCATCGGCTTTCCAGGCACTCTTTTGGCGGTCTATCGAGAAACGAATCTAAGCGTCGCTGCCCGGCACTCCCAAGGAATGTTCCGAGTTTTGTCGCCTAGGGTTTCCGGAATCCGCCTCGCAACGGAACGTTCACGACCGAACCCACCAGGATCGACCTGAAATTTGGGTTCCTAGTTGTCAAGGTCTCCTGTTAGCATTCTAGCGTCGGGTATTGGGCATCCTACTTTACGCAGAGATACCCAACCCGAAGCAGATCTATGCCGCACTTGGTTCAAAGAGAATGGGAAACGAGAGGGATGCGTTGCTCAACCTCTCTGCCCATAGGGCATAGTCCCATTCCGGTCCCCTAAAACGGCACGAATCGGGTTCTAACCTATCAATACCTAAAGGTCGAATGACGATACAAACTTGTGAGAAGCCTCCCAGTTCTCTGGGACCACCCTGCCCATAGGACGGACCCGTCGGGGGTTCCGCCCACCCGCTTCCCTTAATAGCTTTAGTTTTCTAATTAGGTCCTACCACATTTATGTCAAGATTGTGGGAGAGAAGGAAGGAGTCTCACTTGTAGCTTTCTTGCTTGCACAATTGGGGAATACACACAGAGGTGGAGGCTGAAAACAATTCTTCTCTTCTTAGTTGTGTAAGCCAAAAGAACTCAAGTACAAAGAAATAGAAGAACCCTATATATGGGTCTCAAACCAAACTCAACTAACTAAGGTGGCATACTAACTGAGCCACGAACTAGAGTAGATAAGGATAGCTATCATGTAGCTATTATTCATGGGCGGTGTACCAACCGCGTCTGCTCAACTGACAAGTCGGTGACATAAATACACAACGGTCACCCTGGCGTATCACGAGTGGAGCTCGATATCTCAACACTCCCCCTCGAGCTCAATCCCAATTCCTGCACACCAAGTAGGTCTCTGAACTTGCGTAGCTTCTCTGCGCGCCCAATGCCTTCGTGAATATGTCAGCTACCTGATCCTCTGTGCTGACATAAACTAGATCAATAAGACCTAGTAAAACACCTCTCTCACACATAGTGATAATGCACCTCAATGTGCTTTGTTCTAGCATGATAGACTGGGTTATTTGCCAAGTGTATACTACTCATGTTGTCACAATAAATGACAACTGGTCCATCTGTAGAGTGATGCATATCATAAAGTAGCTTATGCAACCAAGCTACCTCACATGCAGCCATTGCTGCACCCCTGTACTCAGCCTCTGTGCTCGACAAGGCAACTGTAGGCTGTTTCTTGCTGCTCCAAGTGACTGCATCACTCCCAAAAGAGAACACATATCCACTGGTAGATCGTCTATCGGAAATACTACCAGCCCAATCAGCATCAGTGTATCCATGCAACTGTATCTGAACCCCAGTCTCATAAAATAGTCCATACTGTAATGTGGACTTCACATACCTGAGTATGCGTCTAGCTGCATCCAAATGTGGTTTCCTTGGAGCCTGCATAAACTGACTTACCAATCCAACAGCATAGCTCAAATCTGGCCTGGTAATAGTCATATAAATCAAGCTTCCTACTATGCGTCTGTACATAGTAGGGTCTTCTAGAAGCTCACCTGCATCTGTGCTCAGCTTCACATTCTGCTCCAAAGGAACCGAAATAGGCTTACAGCCTGTCATCCCATATTTGGACAGCATGTCCAATCCATACTGCCTCTGCAAGAGCTGTATCCCACTTGGTGATCTATTCACCTCAATACCCAAGAAATAACGCAGCTCTCCCAAATCCTTCATTTCAAACTTCTGCTTCAATAGCATTTTCACATGAAGGATATCTTCATCACTGTCACCTGCCACAATCAAATCATCAACATAAATGACAAGTAGCATAATACCTTTCTCTGTTTTTCTCACATAAAGTGAGAAATTTGCCTTGGAAATCTGAAAGCCAATAGTGACAAGATACTGTCCTATCTTGTCAGACCATGCTCTAGGTGCTTGCTTCAAGCCATACAAGGCTTTCTTCAACCTGCAAACAAGCTCAGGATGAACAGCATGCACCTAACCTGGTGGTTGCTCCATATAGACCTCTTCTTGCAAATCACCGTGCAAGAAGGCATTCTTTACATCCATCTGATGTAAAGACCATCCCTTTGATGCAGCCATAGCAATGACTGCTCTTACGGTTGCCATCCTTGCAACCGGACTGAATGTTTCTTCATAGTCAATGCCATATGTTTATGCATACCCCTTGACTACTAATCTTGCCTTGTATCTGTTCACAGAACCATCTGCATTGTGCTTCACCTTATAAACCCACTTACAGCCAATTGCATTTTTACCTTTAGGCAAAGGTACCAATTCCCATGTAGCATTTGCTTCCAAGGCATCCATTTCTTCATCCACGGCTTTCTCCCATTTTTCTTTTCCCATGGCTTGCTCAAAAGAAGTGGGTTCCGGTTCCTGTATCACTTTGACCATATATGCATAGTGAATGGCTGTAAATCCATCATATTTCAGCCTATCCACAGGATACCTAGCTCTCGTAGACTTGCGCAAAGTAGGTTCACTCCCAGGTGCTCTCAAAACATCCCTGGTCTTCCTTACTCCAGGTGTAACAATAGAAGGAATACCCAACTCATCATCAATGCTCTGTTCTGAGCCACTGGATTCACCATCCACATAAGAGTGACCTGCATTCACATCAAACATGGGCCGATCAACCTTCTCTTTTCCTTTTCGTGATACCTGCATACCACTGTCTGCATTACTTTGAGAAGATTCTTTTGATCTCAATCTGCCTGTCCATGGCGAAGAATGTGAACCACTGCTAGAGGACGCTCCAGGTCCACTAATATTTTGTGACTGCTGCTGTGAATTCTGTGCAGCATTACCATTTTGTGCATCTACATCATCAATCACATTTACTGGTTTACACCAGCTACTCATCTCATAAAAAACAACATCTCTGCTCACTGTAAACTTACGAGTAGAAGGGTTATAGCATCTCTACCCTTTTTGCTGCAGAGAGTAACCAATAAAGATGCACTTCTCAGCTTTTGGATCCAACTTGGATCTCAACTCATATGGCACATGTACATAGGCAATGCAACCAAAAATTTTCAAATGAGAAATATCTGGTTTCCTACCGGTATACCTCTCCTCTGGAGTCATTCCATGTATTGCTGCAGTGGGTGTCCTGTTCATTATGTAGACTGCTGTAGCAACTGCTTCAGCCCAATAAAAATCTGGCAAGTCTTTTTCATTGAGCATGGCACGAGATACCTCTCCAATATGCCTGTTTTTCCTTTCTGCGATTCCATTTTGTTCTGGGGTATGACTGCATGAATATTGCTGCTTTATGCCATGCTCCTGCAGGAACCTTGCAAACTCATTTGAGAGGTACTCTTCCCCTCCATCTGACCTTAGGCATTTTATTTGCAGGCCTGTTTCTTTTTCAACCATAGCTTTAAGGGTTTTGAAATGCCCAAAAACTTCACTTTTCTTTTTCATAAAATACACCCAAACTTTTCTGCTATAGTCATCAATAAAAGTGACAAAATAATGACAGCCTCCAAGAGATGCAGCTTTAGTAGTCCACACATCAGAGTGGATTAATTGCAATGGATTCTCGCTCTCTTGAACATGTCTAGGAAATGGTTTCCTTGCCTGTTTTCCAAACTGACAGGCTTCACATACCTTATGCATTTCTGCAACCTTGAATTTAGGCAAACCTGCAACAATATTTTGAGTCTGCATTGATTTAAGTCGCTGTACATTAACATGACCAATGCGTTTATGCCGGATATCAATATCTGCAACTACACCGGTCCCATGTGCAAACATTGTTGCACTCAATTCAGACATGTCTGCATCCAATGTAAACATTCTGCCCTTCTTCTTTCCTTTTGCTATCAAGCGACCTTTATTTTTCATATCCTCAACAAAGCATCCATGAGGATTGAATCTGACCTGCAAGCCCTGCTCAACCATTCGACGTTGAACAGAAACCAGATTCTCGGTGATATTCGGGACATGAAATACATCGGACAGGTATTTCTTTTTCCCATCCTGCATAGACAAAGGAATTTTTCCAATCTGCACAATAGGATGTGCAGTATCATCACCAGTCTCCACAAATCCTGGTTTTTCCATTTTTCTTGCATCCTCCATCCATTCTGCATGAGCTGTCATGTGGTTTGATGCACCTGAGTCAACATACCATGCATCATTGCTTTCTTCTGCACTTGTCACAGAATTGTTCATGTGCTGCACCATAAACAAGTGCTCATTTCTATCATCACCCTGTCTGCTAGAAGATGCATAATTCCCTTGTTGCAGTTTTCCATTCATGATGTCATTCTGCTTTTTATAGCAGTTTTTAGCCATATGACCCATTTTACCACAGTAGTAGCATTCAACATTACTGTTTGCATTTTGGCCTCTTTGCCATCCACCACGACCTCTTTGGCTCCCCCTGCCTCTAGAGTTACCACGTCCTCCTCCATAGGACTGGTTTTCTTGAGTTTGCTGCATATTCTGATTTCTACCACGGTCTCCATATCGGCCTCCTCTACCTCTGCCTCTACCTCTTCCAGCATTTGAGTAACTCAGAAATTAGAAGAGCAATCAACTCCTCAAAATCAGGAAATCTTTCACGGACGGAAATGGATGTTCGGAACTGTGCATAATCCTTTCCTAGACCATTCAAGGTCACAGAAACTAAATCATCATCTTCCACTGGCAACCCAATGGAAGCAAGTGCATCTGCAATCTTCTTCACCTTCATGTGGTAGTCATTGATGCTCATATTTTTTCTTTGCACATTATGCAACTCTTGCTTGAGCTGCATTTTTCTGGCTTGCGTATTTGTGCTATACATTTTTGACAAAGTATCCCATGCCTCCTTTGGCGTACTTGCATCTTGAATATGCACAATCATAGAGTCTGAAATGCTGATAGACAGCCAGTACATAACTTTCCTGGCTCTCTCATGCCATGCTTTAAATGCGTGCATTTGCTGTTGATTGGGAACATCAGGAAGAACTGGTTCTTCTTCATTTCCTGCAACAAATTCCCAATATCCTTTTCCCATAAGGAAATTCGTCATTCTAAACTTCCATGCTTGGAAGTTGTTCTTGTCAAGCTTTTCAGTGACAATCTGTGAGAGAGAATCAGATGCCATTACAGAACACTGCAAAAATTTCTGTCACTGCAAAGAACGCAGCTTCAGCCTCACAAAGGCAAATCTGCAAAACTGATGAAAGTGGTATTTGACCACACAGTCACTTCCTAGTGATGATTTTGCATCAACAGGCAACAGGGATGATTCTGTAACTCCCAATGTCTCTGCCACAAGCATACGATGCAATTTCTACAGTAACTTTTCACCGACTTGTAGAACAGTGGCTGCACAGCATAAAACTGGGCCTTTTCCTGAGCGCGTGCAGAAAACTTTCGCCTCCAAAACAGGCCCCGAAATGGCCTCAAATCAAAAAAACAAGGTCGCCAAGGGCTAAAGCCCTACAACTGGGCCTTTTCCTGAGTGCGTGCAGAAAACTTCCGCCTCCAAAACAGGCCCCGAAATGGCCTCAAATAAAAAAAACAAGGTCGCCAAGGGCTAAAGCCCTGCCCCGCAGCATGTACTGCCCTCTTGCTTCACCGCGAAGGGCGTCTCAACCTGAGACAATGCACTCTTGCAATTTTCGGCTGTACTACCTGCAGAGATCTGCTCCCAAAACAGAAAATGAAAGCAACATTGCTCCTCTTACCAAATCACCGCGAGCTTGGCTTGCTTTCTTGAGCTCCTTACCACGAACAAGGCTCTAATACCATGTCAAGATTGTGGGAGAGAAGGAAGGAGTCTCACTTGTAGCTTTCTTGCTTGCACAATGGGGGAATACACACAGAGGTGGAGGCTGAAAACAGTTTTCCTCTCCTTAGTTGTGTAAGCCAAAAGAACTCAAGTACAGAGAAATAGAAGAACCCTATATATGGGTCTCAAACCAAACTCAACTAACTAAGGTGGCATACTAACTAAGCCACGAACTAGAGTAGATAAGGATAGCTATCATGTAGCTATTATTCATGGGCGGTGTACCAACCGCGTCTGCTCAACTGACAAGTCGGTGACATAAATACACAACGGTCACCCTGGCGTATTACGAGTGGAGCTCGATATCTCAACAATTTATGTGTGACACTTAAAATCAGCTTCATTAATTAAGCCTTTTAGGGAACAAGGTTCGTTCGCGCAAATTATAGCACAGACACGAAAACAGAGCAAAGCAATCTATTGACAAACAAGATCAAACAAGTTCCTTAACTTATCTTCAAGTTAATCTTTGTCTCCCGCCCATACAGGAGAAATTATGTTTCGCTTCTGTCCGACAGAAGTATCCCTTCTGCCCTGCAGAAGTGACTGGTCCAATTCACATGGCACCAAAACTCAATCCCTTATCTAGAATAGGATCTCCCAACATGCCCAGATGTTGGGGGCCACGGAGGTCTTTAACTCCATTCTAGACCTAGCAAGGGGTGTCCAGAGCTCCAACTGACCCGCAAGCTGTCTAGGAGCGAAACATCATTCCCGTGGTTGGCCTTTTCACCGCTCGACCTTCGGCCCATGAATCGAGCAGTGCCCTCTCGGGTTAATACGCGGTGCGACCATGGAGGTGATCCACCCGTACAATATATCCTTCCTTAATTAAATCCTTTAAGAATCAAGCACAAACAAGGCATTCAGCCTAATATCATTTTCCAAGAAAACGTTCCTTTATTCCCATGGCGTCTTGTCATCACAGACCCTTGCCATGCATTTACCATAAATCACAAGCACTTGGAATAATCATCCAAACAACAACTAACAACCAGTTGAATGTAAAAGCATTTAGGATATTGTTTGATCAACCAATAAAACCAATTGCATTCTTTCCAAAACAATGCAAGAGTAGATGAAATAATATTTCCCATTGCATAATTGCTCTTCCCCTTGGGATCTAAGAGCAATATTATGCAAAAATGCTCTTAACACTTTCTTCCTTCGGCCAGGGTATATGTTAAGGGTACAAACACTATTCATGATGTAAGTTCTATAGGTCACTTACCTTGATTGATAACCCAACCCTGAGTTTGGATTAGCAAAAGTCATCGTTATCCGACGGATCTCAAGATATCTTAGTTTTAACCCTTACGATTAATTTCTTGTACTAGCTCTTAGTCAAGTCATGAGGCAGATAGAAATGTATCCTCATATATCAAACATGTTATAGGCATAACATATAAATACTTGATAAGATAAGTGCGAGATGATCTCAAGTAATTAGACTCCAATAGGCCTCGCATTGACCTAGAATCTAGTTTTTCTTAGTATTTGGCCTGTTAAGCTAAGTACTTTTGAAGTATCTAAACTTTAAACTAGTACTTCTCCATTCATGATTCTTAATGTCATATTCTTTTAGCAATTATGCTATCTATAACCCTTGACTATACTTTAATCTAGCATTTCTATGCCCAATCTTTTAATGTCGTTCTTTTGACGACTATGCCATTCATAACGCTTGACTAATTCTTCCTTGTAATTGCTCTACTAGCAAATAAGTCATATGTGACTAGGTGCAATTATCTTCCCTTGATATATGCACTTCACAAACTCCATCTTCCGAGTAAGCGAGATGAAATTTATCCTTTCCCATGACCTATACTCGTGCAATAGTATGGGCTTAACGTATCTCATACGAGAATCAAAGCAAGCATCTATCAACTTGAAAATACATTACTTACAACCGGAACTATAGTTGGATTGACAGTGATGCCCTTGCTCGAAGCCTTGTTGTTGGTTGCGGGATTGTCATCCGCACGCGACATTCTTCGCTTGGAGGCCATCGTCCGCAGGTAGACTCAAGAGATTAAGAAGGTGGAGTAGATTCAAGATGGGAGAGCGTAAGAGAACATGGTTAAGTCAAGGATCGAGATAGAGGGAATTGAGCCAACTCTCTTCCTTGCAGCCTCTCGGGGTGACTCTTCTCTCTCTCTCTCTCTCTCTCTCTCTCTCTCTCTCTCTCTCTCTCAAGCTCTCTTTCGAGCTCTTCCTCACAATCTCTTGGAGGAGTATCCTCCTCTCTACCTCTCTCTTGCAGCCTCTCGGGGTCTCCTTCTGCTTTCTATGCCTCTCCCATGCCTCATATTTATAGCGAATTAGAGAAGAGGGCTTGTGGTTGAGAAGTAGAGCTCTTTATGGAGGGGGATCTTGGAAAGATCAGTTATCTGATGCTCAGATCATAAATCTGATGGTTCCATTGGCTCCGAAAGGGGGGTAAAACTCCAAGACACTTGCTTAGAAAGCTCTCAGTTCGCTCCTTCTTCTTTTCTCTGTTCGAAGCGCTGTCTGCTGCCTGTAAACTGCGATCACGGCGCGCGCGATTTCGCCAGTCACTTTTCTTTATTTTTTATTTTATAAAATCTTCAAACTCACTAAAATATCACTCGTCTTTTCTTTTAAATGGCATCTAGTTCCGTATCGTTTTTTAAGGATAATATCTAAAATATACTAGCTTTGCCCAAAATCTAATATTTTTGGACCTTCCAAACTATACACATGAACTTAGTGATTAATATAACTCATAAGTCTCGTTCACGTTGTAATTTACGTGAAGGGTATCTACGGTCTTTGCCAATTCGAGAAAAGTATCGAATTTACGACTCTTGATTTTTCTAAATAAAATATTTTAAATTAAATGAAAATTATCAATAGTTAATGTTACTTAGTTTTTACCTTAGTTAGTCTTTAGTCAGTAATCTTACTAACTTATTAATTGACTAACTAACTTACGAACCAACCAACTAACTTTTATTGTGCGGAGATATTACATCCTCCTCCCCTTTGAGAAATCGAGATGTCCTCATCTCGAGAGAAACAGGGGGTATCATCTTGGAATATGTGGGTTATGGAACACCGCGCTTCTGCTGCGCTACTCTGACCTCTCACAGACATACGATCTTTTGAAAAGAACAACCTATGGTATTTGATATATTTGAGTCTTGGTTACAATAGAAAATTTATTGTAGTTACATCTCATGGATATCTTCTAGGTTTTTCCTAAGCACTTGGTATATTCTAGATCATTGGAGCTTGTACGGCTTATTTCTTGTAAGCTCGAGTTCTCTTCGAGTTCCGTGGGGACAATTGATATAGTTATGTCCGATGTTGTGACACTCAGAGCATCGGTGTTTAGGGTGCTTTGGACATTCCCTTTTGAAATGACCTAACTCCCTGCAATAGAAACAGGGCGGAGCTTTATCACTTGTGGTCACAGGATTTTTGGTTGTCCTTAGTAAGATTTTCTTCTTTAGACCAAAGTGTTCTAGGATTCTTTTAGCAGATTGGAGTGGTCCTTTACCTTGGAAACTACATTTCCAGATTGTCCTGCCCTTAGTTCGGGACTGAGCTCCATGGACAATTGGCTTTGCTTGTAATGCCAAAGAATACTTCCAAGCTTCGACATTCTGGTAAGACCCAATCTATATCAGTTGAGAAGAAATGACTTAAGAGAAATTCATTGCACATTATGACTATCATTCCTTGCCAGAGTATCTCTAATCATTTGCAAGTTCTAGGCTCAAAATAGACGCAACTCATATTACTCAAGTTAACTGTAGTTACAAGAGTAAAGTTTATTCCAATACAAGTTGTATTTCATGTCGACAAAATTTCTAGGATTTCTAATAATCCTAAAGTGGTGTAGTAGGTTCTAAGTATTCGTCTTCATATGATTCCTCTATATATCCGAAGACTGCACTTGTGTAACTTCGTTTTCTTGGAGACTCCGTATCTTTTGGACTTAAGTCAGCGCAGTCTACTTGGACATGTCCTAGCTCATTGCAATGGAAACATTGACGGTAGGGACATCTCCTACGGATGTGCCCTATCTCTCCACATGTATGGCATCTCTTACCCAGATCTCGGGAGTCATCTTTACTAAAATTTTCCGATTTAAATTCTTCGACGATTGGATTCGCTCGGAGTAATGCGTCTTGCAAGTCTGTTGGACGCATTGCTTCAAGACGGTGGTTCAGAGGAGTGTTTAGGCCATGGCAAAACTTGGATACTTGGTGCTGCGCAATATCCATAGGTGGTGCGTATTTCAGTAGGGTTACAAACTTTGAGTAGTAAGCTTCCAAAGTTAATCCTAGTTGCTTTAGCCTGAAGAGTTCATTCATCTTCAAAGTCTGGTAGTTTGGCGGAAGGTATCGTCTGCGTACAGCGTCTTTCAGCTGAACCCAAGTAACAGCGGCTTCAGAAACACCTTCATCTTTGCACCATTGCTTCCACCGTAATCGAGCCTGGCCAACTAACTTAAGTTTGTCTATCATTGCTTGATTGGTAGAGGCAGTTCCCGAAGCAAAGAAACAGTCATCCATCGACTCGATCCATATCTCTGCCTCTGCTGCAATGTCCATCCCTTCTCCATCAAACTCGGGTACCTTAATTTGCTTGAGAAGGAATTTCTTCTCTTGCATGTCAACATTCGTGGGTGCAGAAGGTGCCTAACAATCAAGCCATACTGCTTAGATTATTTTGTTTCGGATATGTCTACGAACCATACATTAATCAATCACGTATCATTACAAAATTTCGCTGTGATACCGACCGTGAGGTGCCCGCCCATCGGCTTTCCAGGCACTCTTTTGGCGGTCTATCGAGAAACGAATCTAAGCGTCGCTGCCCGGCACTCCCAAGGAATGTTCCGAGTTTTGTCGCCTAGGGTTTCCGGAATCCGCCTCGCAACGGAACGTTCACGACCGAACCCACCAGGATCGACCTGAAATTTGGGTTCCTAGTTGTCAAGGTCTCCTGTTAGCATTCTAGCGTCGGGTATTGGGCATCCTACTTTACGCAGAGATACCCAACCCGAAGCAGATCTATGCCGCACTTGGTTCAAAGAGAATGGGAAACGAGAGGGATGCGTTGCTCAACCTCTCTGCCCATAGGGCATAGTCCCATTCCGGTCCCCTAAAACGGCACGAATCGGGTTCTAACCTATCAATACCTAAAGGTCGAATGACGATACAAACTTGTGAGAAGCCTCCCAGTTCTCTGGGACCACCCTGCCCATAGGACGGACCCGTCGGGGGTTCCGCCCACCCGCTTCCCTTAATAGCTTTAGTTTTCTAATTAGGTCCTACCACATTTATGTCAAGATTGTGGGAGAGAAGGAAGGAGTCTCACTTGTAGCTTTCTTGCTTGCACAATTGGGGAATACACACAGAGGTGGAGGCTGAAAACAATTCTTCTCTTCTTAGTTGTGTAAGCCAAAAGAACTCAAGTACAAAGAAATAGAAGAACCCTATATATGGGTCTCAAACCAAACTCAACTAACTAAGGTGGCATACTAACTGAGCCACGAACTAGAGTAGATAAGGATAGCTATCATGTAGCTATTATTCATGGGCGGTGTACCAACCGCGTCTGCTCAACTGACAAGTCGGTGACATAAATACACAACGGTCACCCTGGCGTATCACGAGTGGAGCTCGATATCTCAACACTCCCCCTCGAGCTCAATCCCAATTCCTGCACACCAAGTAGGTCTCTGAACTTGCGTAGCTTCTCTGCGCGCCCAATGCCTTCGTGAATATGTCAGCTACCTGATCCTCTGTGCTGACATAAACTAGATCAATAAGACCTAGTAAAACACCTCTCTCACACATAGTGATAATGCACCTCAATGTGCTTTGTTCTAGCATGATAGACTGGGTTATTTGCCAAGTGTATACTACTCATGTTGTCACAATAAATGACAACTGGTCCATCTGTAGAGTGATGCATATCATAAAGTAGCTTATGCAACCAAGCTACCTCACATGCAGCCATTGCTGCACCCCTGTACTCAGCCTCTGTGCTCGACAAGGCAACTGTAGGCTGTTTCTTGCTGCTCCAAGTGACTGCATCACTCCCAAAAGAGAACACATATCCACTGGTAGATCGTCTATCGGAAATACTACCAGCCCAATCAGCATCAGTGTATCCATGCAACTGTATCTGAACCCCAGTCTCATAAAATAGTCCATACTGTAATGTGGACTTCACATACCTGAGTATGCGTCTAGCTGCATCCAAATGTGGTTTCCTTGGAGCCTGCATAAACTGACTTACCAATCCAACAGCATAGCTCAAATCTGGCCTGGTAATAGTCATATAAATCAAGCTTCCTACTATGCGTCTGTACATAGTAGGGTCTTCTAGAAGCTCACCTGCATCTGTGCTCAGCTTCACATTCTGCTCCAAAGGAACCGAAATAGGCTTACAGCCTGTCATCCCATATTTGGACAGCATGTCCAATCCATACTGCCTCTGCAAGAGCTGTATCCCACTTGGTGATCTATTCACCTCAATACCCAAGAAATAACGCAGCTCTCCCAAATCCTTCATTTCAAACTTCTGCTTCAATAGCATTTTCACATGAAGGATATCTTCATCACTGTCACCTGCCACAATCAAATCATCAACATAAATGACAAGTAGCATAATACCTTTCTCTGTTTTTCTCACATAAAGTGAGAAATTTGCCTTGGAAATCTGAAAGCCAATAGTGACAAGATACTGTCCTATCTTGTCAGACCATGCTCTAGGTGCTTGCTTCAAGCCATACAAGGCTTTCTTCAACCTGCAAACAAGCTCAGGATGAACAGCATGCACCTAACCTGGTGGTTGCTCCATATAGACCTCTTCTTGCAAATCACCGTGCAAGAAGGCATTCTTTACATCCATCTGATGTAAAGACCATCCCTTTGATGCAGCCATAGCAATGACTGCTCTTACGGTTGCCATCCTTGCAACCGGACTGAATGTTTCTTCATAGTCAATGCCATATGTTTATGCATACCCCTTGACTACTAATCTTGCCTTGTATCTGTTCACAGAACCATCTGCATTGTGCTTCACCTTATAAACCCACTTACAGCCAATTGCATTTTTACCTTTAGGCAAAGGTACCAATTCCCATGTAGCATTTGCTTCCAAGGCATCCATTTCTTCATCCACGGCTTTCTCCCATTTTTCTTTTCCCATGGCTTGCTCAAAAGAAGTGGGTTCCGGTTCCTGTATCACTTTGACCATATATGCATAGTGAATGGCTGTAAATCCATCATATTTCAGCCTATCCACAGGATACCTAGCTCTCGTAGACTTGCGCAAAGTAGGTTCACTCCCAGGTGCTCTCAAAACATCCCTGGTCTTCCTTACTCCAGGTGTAACAATAGAAGGAATACCCAACTCATCATCAATGCTCTGTTCTGAGCCACTGGATTCACCATCCACATAAGAGTGACCTGCATTCACATCAAACATGGGCCGATCAACCTTCTCTTTTCCTTTTCGTGATACCTGCATACCACTGTCTGCATTACTTTGAGAAGATTCTTTTGATCTCAATCTGCCTGTCCATGGCGAAGAATGTGAACCACTGCTAGAGGACGCTCCAGGTCCACTAATATTTTGTGACTGCTGCTGTGAATTCTGTGCAGCATTACCATTTTGTGCATCTACATCATCAATCACATTTACTGGTTTACACCAGCTACTCATCTCATAAAAAACAACATCTCTGCTCACTGTAAACTTACGAGTAGAAGGGTTATAGCATCTCTACCCTTTTTGCTGCAGAGAGTAACCAATAAAGATGCACTTCTCAGCTTTTGGATCCAACTTGGATCTCAACTCATATGGCACATGTACATAGGCAATGCAACCAAAAATTTTCAAATGAGAAATATCTGGTTTCCTACCGGTATACCTCTCCTCTGGAGTCATTCCATGTATTGCTGCAGTGGGTGTCCTGTTCATTATGTAGACTGCTGTAGCAACTGCTTCAGCCCAATAAAAATCTGGCAAGTCTTTTTCATTGAGCATGGCACGAGATACCTCTCCAATATGCCTGTTTTTCCTTTCTGCGATTCCATTTTGTTCTGGGGTATGACTGCATGAATATTGCTGCTTTATGCCATGCTCCTGCAGGAACCTTGCAAACTCATTTGAGAGGTACTCTTCCCCTCCATCTGACCTTAGGCATTTTATTTGCAGGCCTGTTTCTTTTTCAACCATAGCTTTAAGGGTTTTGAAATGCCCAAAAACTTCACTTTTCTTTTTCATAAAATACACCCAAACTTTTCTGCTATAGTCATCAATAAAAGTGACAAAATAATGACAGCCTCCAAGAGATGCAGCTTTAGTAGTCCACACATCAGAGTGGATTAATTGCAATGGATTCTCGCTCTCTTGAACATGTCTAGGAAATGGTTTCCTTGCCTGTTTTCCAAACTGACAGGCTTCACATACCTTATGCATTTCTGCAACCTTGAATTTAGGCAAACCTGCAACAATATTTTGAGTCTGCATTGATTTAAGTCGCTGTACATTAACATGACCAATGCGTTTATGCCGGATATCAATATCTGCAACTACACCGGTCCCATGTGCAAACATTGTTGCACTCAATTCAGACATGTCTGCATCCAATGTAAACATTCTGCCCTTCTTCTTTCCTTTTGCTATCAAGCGACCTTTATTTTTCATATCCTCAACAAAGCATCCATGAGGATTGAATCTGACCTGCAAGCCCTGCTCAACCATTCGACGTTGAACAGAAACCAGATTCTCGGTGATATTCGGGACATGAAATACATCGGACAGGTATTTCTTTTTCCCATCCTGCATAGACAAAGGAATTTTTCCAATCTGCACAATAGGATGTGCAGTATCATCACCAGTCTCCACAAATCCTGGTTTTTCCATTTTTCTTGCATCCTCCATCCATTCTGCATGAGCTGTCATGTGGTTTGATGCACCTGAGTCAACATACCATGCATCATTGCTTTCTTCTGCACTTGTCACAGAATTGTTCATGTGCTGCACCATAAACAAGTGCTCATTTCTGTCATCACCCTGTCTGCTAGAAGATGCATAATTCCCTTGTTGCAGTTTTCCATTCATGATGTCATTCTGCTTTTTATAGCAGTTTTTAGCCATATGACCCATTTTACCACAGTAGTAGCATTCAACATTACTGTTTGCATTTTGGCCTCTTTGCCATCCACCACGACCTCTTTGGCTCCCCCTGCCTCTAGAGTTACCACGTCCTCCTCCATAGGACTGGTTTTCTTGAGTTTGCTGCATATTCTGATTTCTACCACGGTCTCCATATCGGCCTCCTCTACCTCTGCCTCTACCTCTTCCAGCATTTGAGTAACTCAGAAATTAGAAGAGCAATCAACTCCTCAAAATCAGGAAATCTTTCACGGACGGAAATGGATGTTCGGAACTGTGCATAATCCTTTCCTAGACCATTCAAGGTCACAGAAACTAAATCATCATCTTCCACTGGCAACCCAATGGAAGCAAGTGCATCTGCAATCTTCTTCACCTTCATGTGGTAGTCATTGATGCTCATATTTTTTCTTTGCACATTATGCAACTCTTGCTTGAGCTGCATTTTTCTGGCTTGCGTATTTGTGCTATACATTTTTGACAAAGTATCCCATGCCTCCTTTGGCGTACTTGCATCTTGAATATGCACAATCATAGAGTCTGAAATGCTGATAGACAGCCAGTACATAACTTTCCTGGCTCTCTCATGCCATGCTTTAAATGCGTGCATTTGCTGTTGATTGGGAACATCAGGAAGAACTGGTTCTTCTTCATTTCCTGCAACAAATTCCCAATATCCTTTTCCCATAAGGAAATTCGTCATTCTAAACTTCCATGCTTGGAAGTTGTTCTTGTCAAGCTTTTCAGTGACAATCTGTGAGAGAGAATCAGATGCCATTACAGAACACTGCAAAAATTTCTGTCACTGCAAAGAACGCAGCTTCAGCCTCACAAAGGCAAATCTGCAAAACTGATGAAAGTGGTATTTGACCACACAGTCACTTCCTAGTGATGATTTTGCATCAACAGGCAACAGGGATGATTCTGTAACTCCCAATGTCTCTGCCACAAGCATACGATGCAATTTCTACAGTAACTTTTCACCGACTTGTAGAACAGTGGCTGCACAGCATAAAACTGGGCCTTTTCCTGAGCGCGTGCAGAAAACTTTCGCCTCCAAAACAGGCCCCGAAATGGCCTCAAATCAAAAAAACAAGGTCGCCAAGGGCTAAAGCCCTACAACTGGGCCTTTTCCTGAGTGCGTGCAGAAAACTTCCGCCTCCAAAACAGGCCCCGAAATGGCCTCAAATAAAAAAAACAAGGTCGCCAAGGGCTAAAGCCCTGCCCCGCAGCATGTACTGCCCTCTTGCTTCACCGCGAAGGGCGTCTCAACCTGAGACAATGCACTCTTGCAATTTTCGGCTGTACTACCTGCAGAGATCTGCTCCCAAAACAGAAAATGAAAGCAACATTGCTCCTCTTACCAAATCACCGCGAGCTTGGCTTGCTTTCTTGAGCTCCTTACCACGAACAAGGCTCTAATACCATGTCAAGATTGTGGGAGAGAAGGAAGGAGTCTCACTTGTAGCTTTCTTGCTTGCACAATGGGGGAATACACACAGAGGTGGAGGCTGAAAACAGTTTTCCTCTCCTTAGTTGTGTAAGCCAAAAGAACTCAAGTACAGAGAAATAGAAGAACCCTATATATGGGTCTCAAACCAAACTCAACTAACTAAGGTGGCATACTAACTAAGCCACGAACTAGAGTAGATAAGGATAGCTATCATGTAGCTATTATTCATGGGCGGTGTACCAACCGCGTCTGCTCAACTGACAAGTCGGTGACATAAATACACAACGGTCACCCTGGCGTATTACGAGTGGAGCTCGATATCTCAACAATTTATGTGTGACACTTAAAATCAGCTTCATTAATTAAGCCTTTTAGGGAACAAGGTTCGTTCGCGCAAATTATAGCACAGACACGAAAACAGAGCAAAGCAATCTATTGACAAACAAGATCAAACAAGTTCCTTAACTTATCTTCAAGTTAATCTTTGTCTCCCGCCCATACAGGAGAAATTATGTTTCGCTTCTGTCCGACAGAAGTATCCCTTCTGCCCTGCAGAAGTGACTGGTCCAATTCACATGGCACCAAAACTCAATCCCTTATCTAGAATAGGATCTCCCAACATGCCCAGATGTTGGGGGCCACGGAGGTCTTTAACTCCATTCTAGACCTAGCAAGGGGTGTCCAGAGCTCCAACTGACCCGCAAGCTGTCTAGGAGCGAAACATCATTCCCGTGGTTGGCCTTTTCACCGCTCGACCTTCGGCCCATGAATCGAGCAGTGCCCTCTCGGGTTAATACGCGGTGCGACCATGGAGGTGATCCACCCGTACAATATATCCTTCCTTAATTAAATCCTTTAAGAATCAAGCACAAACAAGGCATTCAGCCTAATATCATTTTCCAAGAAAACGTTCCTTTATTCCCATGGCGTCTTGTCATCACAGACCCTTGCCATGCATTTACCATAAATCACAAGCACTTGGAATAATCATCCAAACAACAACTAACAACCAGTTGAATGTAAAAGCATTTAGGATATTGTTTGATCAACCAATAAAACCAATTGCATTCTTTCCAAAACAATGCAAGAGTAGATGAAATAATATTTCCCATTGCATAATTGCTCTTCCCCTTGGGATCTAAGAGCAATATTATGCAAAAATGCTCTTAACACTTTCTTCCTTCGGCCAGGGTATATGTTAAGGGTACAAACACTATTCATGATGTAAGTTCTATAGGTCACTTACCTTGATTGATAACCCAACCCTGAGTTTGGATTAGCAAAAGTCATCGTTATCCGACGGATCTCAAGATATCTTAGTTTTAACCCTTACGATTAATTTCTTGTACTAGCTCTTAGTCAAGTCATGAGGCAGATAGAAATGTATCCTCATATATCAAACATGTTATAGGCATAACATATAAATACTTGATAAGATAAGTGCGAGATGATCTCAAGTAATTAGACTCCAATAGGCCTCGCATTGACCTAGAATCTAGTTTTTCTTAGTATTTGGCCTGTTAAGCTAAGTACTTTTGAAGTATCTAAACTTTAAACTAGTACTTCTCCATTCATGATTCTTAATGTCATATTCTTTTAGCAATTATGCTATCTATAACCCTTGACTATACTTTAATCTAGCATTTCTATGCCCAATCTTTTAATGTCGTTCTTTTGACGACTATGCCATTCATAACGCTTGACTAATTCTTCCTTGTAATTGCTCTACTAGCAAATAAGTCATATGTGACTAGGTGCAATTATCTTCCCTTGATATATGCACTTCACAAACTCCATCTTCCGAGTAAGCGAGATGAAATTTATCCTTTCCCATGACCTATACTCGTGCAATAGTATGGGCTTAACGTATCTCATACGAGAATCAAAGCAAGCATCTATCAACTTGAAAATACATTACTTACAACCGGAACTATAGTTGGATTGACAGTGATGCCCTTGCTCGAAGCCTTGTTGTTGGTTGCGGGATTGTCATCCGCACGCGACATTCTTCGCTTGGAGGCCATCGTCCGCAGGTAGACTCAAGAGATTAAGAAGGTGGAGTAGATTCAAGATGGGAGAGCGTAAGAGAACATGGTTAAGTCAAGGATCGAGATAGAGGGAATTGAGCCAACTCTCTTCCTTGCAGCCTCTCGGGGTGACTCTTCTCTCTCTCTCTCTCTCTCTCTCTCTCTCTCTCTCTCTCTCTAAGCTCTCTTTCGAGCTCTTCCTCACAATCTCTTGGAGGAGTATCCTCCTCTCTACCTCTCTCTTGCAGCCTCTCGGGGTCTCCTTCTGCTTTCTATGCCTCTCCCATGCCTCATATTTATAGCGAATTAGAGAAGAGGGCTTGTGGTTGAGAAGTAGAGCTCTTTATGGAGGGGGATCTTGGAAAGATCAGTTATCTGATGCTCAGATCATAAATCTGATGGTTCCATTGGCTCCGAAAGGGGGGTAAAACTCCAAGACACTTGCTTAGAAAGCTCTCAGTTCGCTCCTTCTTCTTTTCTCTGTTCGAAGCGCTGTCTGCTGCCTGTAAACTGCGATCACGGCGCGCGCGATTTCGCCAGTCACTTTTCTTTATTTTTTATTTTATAAAATCTTCAAACTCACTAAAATATCACTCGTCTTTTCTTTTAAATGGCATCTAGTTCCGTATCGTTTTTTAAGGATAATATCTAAAATATACTAGCTTTGCCCAAAATCTAATATTTTTGGACCTTCCAAACTATACACATGAACTTAGTGATTAATATAACTCATAAGTCTCGTTCACGTTGTAATTTACGTGAAGGGTATCTACGGTCTTTGCCAATTCGAGAAAAGTATCGAATTTACGACTCTTGATTTTTCTAAATAAAATATTTTAAATTAAATGAAAATTATCAATAGTTAATGTTACTTAGTTTTTACCTTAGTTAGTCTTTAGTCAGTAATCTTACTAACTTATTAATTGACTAACTAACTTACGAACCAACCAACTAACTTTTATTGTGCGGAGATATTACATCCTCCTCCCCTTTGAGAAATCGAGATGTCCTCATCTCGAGAGAAACAGGGGGTATCATCTTGGAATATGTGGGTTATGGAACACCGCGCTTCTGCTGCGCTACTCTGACCTCTCACAGACATACGATCTTTTGAAAAGAACAACCTATGGTATTTGATATATTTGAGTCTTGGTTACAATAGAAAATTTATTGTAGTTACATCTCATGGATATCTTCTAGGTTTTTCCTAAGCACTTGGTATATTCTAGATCATTGGAGCTTGTACGGCTTATTTCTTGTAAGCTCGAGTTCTCTTCGAGTTCCGTGGGGACAATTGATATAGTTATGTCCGATGTTGTGACACTCAGAGCATCGGTGTTTAGGGTGCTTTGGACATTCCCTTTTGAAATGACCTAACTCCCTGCAATAGAAACAGGGCGGAGCTTTATCACTTGTGGTCACAGGATTTTTGGTTGTCCTTAGTAAGATTTTCTTCTTTAGACCAAAGTGTTCTAGGATTCTTTTAGCAGATTGGAGTGGTCCTTTACCTTGGAAACTACATTTCCAGATTGTCCTGCCCTTAGTTCGGGACTGAGCTCCATGGACAATTGGCTTTGCTTGTAATGCCAAAGAATACTTCCAAGCTTCGACATTCTGGTAAGACCCAATCTATATCAGTTGAGAAGAAATGACTTAAGAGAAATTCATTGCACATTATGACTATCATTCCTTGCCAGAGTATCTCTAATCATTTGCAAGTTCTAGGCTCAAAATAGACGCAACTCATATTACTCAAGTTAACTGTAGTTACAAGAGTAAAGTTTATTCCAATACAAGTTGTATTTCATGTCGACAAAATTTCTAGGATTTCTAATAATCCTAAAGTGGTGTAGTAGGTTCTAAGTATTCGTCTTCATATGATTCCTCTATATATCCGAAGACTGCACTTGTGTAACTTCGTTTTCTTGGAGACTCCGTATCTTTTGGACTTAAGTCAGCGCAGTCTACTTGGACATGTCCTAGCTCATTGCAATGGAAACATTGACGGTAGGGACATCTCCTACGGATGTGCCCTATCTCTCCACATGTATGGCATCTCTTACCCAGATCTCGGGAGTCATCTTTACTAAAATTTTCCGATTTAAATTCTTCGACGATTGGATTCGCTCGGAGTAATGCGTCTTGCAAGTCTGTTGGACGCATTGCTTCAAGACGGTGGTTCAGAGGAGTGTTTAGGCCATGGCAAAACTTGGATACTTGGTGCTGCGCAATATCCATAGGTGGTGCGTATTTCAGTAGGGTTACAAACTTTGAGTAGTAAGCTTCCAAAGTTAATCCTAGTTGCTTTAGCCTGAAGAGTTCATTCATCTTCAAAGTCTGGTAGTTTGGCGGAAGGTATCGTCTGCGTACAGCGTCTTTCAGCTGAACCCAAGTAACAGCGGCTTCAGAAACACCTTCATCTTTGCACCATTGCTTCCACCGTAATCGAGCCTGGCCAACTAACTTAAGTTTGTCTATCATTGCTTGATTGGTAGAGGCAGTTCCCGAAGCAAAGAAACAGTCATCCATCGACTCGATCCATATCTCTGCCTCTGCTGCAATGTCCATCCCTTCTCCATCAAACTCGGGTACCTTAATTTGCTTGAGAAGGAATTTCTTCTCTTGCATGTCAACATTCGTGGGTGCAGAAGGTGCCTAACAATCAAGCCATACTGCTTAGATTATTTTGTTTCGGATATGTCTACGAACCATACATTAATCAATCACGTATCATTACAAAATTTCGCTGTGATACCGACCGTGAGGTGCCCGCCCATCGGCTTTCCAGGCACTCTTTTGGCGGTCTATCGAGAAACGAATCTAAGCGTCGCTGCCCGGCACTCCCAAGGAATGTTCCGAGTTTTGTCGCCTAGGGTTTCCGGAATCCGCCTCGCAACGGAACGTTCACGACCGAACCCACCAGGATCGACCTGAAATTTGGGTTCCTAGTTGTCAAGGTCTCCTGTTAGCATTCTAGCGTCGGGTATTGGGCATCCTACTTTACGCAGAGATACCCAACCCGAAGCAGATCTATGCCGCACTTGGTTCAAAGAGAATGGGAAACGAGAGGGATGCGTTGCTCAACCTCTCTGCCCATAGGGCATAGTCCCATTCCGGTCCCCTAAAACGGCACGAATCGGGTTCTAACCTATCAATACCTAAAGGTCGAATGACGATACAAACTTGTGAGAAGCCTCCCAGTTCTCTGGGACCACCCTGCCCATAGGACGGACCCGTCGGGGGTTCCGCCCACCCGCTTCCCTTAATAGCTTTAGTTTTCTAATTAGGTCCTACCACATTTATGTCAAGATTGTGGGAGAGAAGGAAGGAGTCTCACTTGTAGCTTTCTTGCTTGCACAATTGGGGAATACACACAGAGGTGGAGGCTGAAAACAATTCTTCTCTTCTTAGTTGTGTAAGCCAAAAGAACTCAAGTACAAAGAAATAGAAGAACCCTATATATGGGTCTCAAACCAAACTCAACTAACTAAGGTGGCATACTAACTGAGCCACGAACTAGAGTAGATAAGGATAGCTATCATGTAGCTATTATTCATGGGCGGTGTACCAACCGCGTCTGCTCAACTGACAAGTCGGTGACATAAATACACAACGGTCACCCTGGCGTATCACGAGTGGAGCTCGATATCTCAACACTCCCCCTCGAGCTCAATCCCAATTCCTGCACACCAAGTAGGTCTCTGAACTTGCGTAGCTTCTCTGCGCGCCCAATGCCTTCGTGAATATGTCAGCTACCTGATCCTCTGTGCTGACATAAACTAGATCAATAAGACCTAGTAAAACACCTCTCTCACACATAGTGATAATGCACCTCAATGTGCTTTGTTCTAGCATGATAGACTGGGTTATTTGCCAAGTGTATACTACTCATGTTGTCACAATAAATGACAACTGGTCCATCTGTAGAGTGATGCATATCATAAAGTAGCTTATGCAACCAAGCTACCTCACATGCAGCCATTGCTGCACCCCTGTACTCAGCCTCTGTGCTCGACAAGGCAACTGTAGGCTGTTTCTTGCTGCTCCAAGTGACTGCATCACTCCCAAAAGAGAACACATATCCACTGGTAGATCGTCTATCGGAAATACTACCAGCCCAATCAGCATCAGTGTATCCATGCAACTGTATCTGAACCCCAGTCTCATAAAATAGTCCATACTGTAATGTGGACTTCACATACCTGAGTATGCGTCTAGCTGCATCCAAATGTGGTTTCCTTGGAGCCTGCATAAACTGACTTACCAATCCAACAGCATAGCTCAAATCTGGCCTGGTAATAGTCATATAAATCAAGCTTCCTACTATGCGTCTGTACATAGTAGGGTCTTCTAGAAGCTCACCTGCATCTGTGCTCAGCTTCACATTCTGCTCCAAAGGAACCGAAATAGGCTTACAGCCTGTCATCCCATATTTGGACAGCATGTCCAATCCATACTGCCTCTGCAAGAGCTGTATCCCACTTGGTGATCTATTCACCTCAATACCCAAGAAATAACGCAGCTCTCCCAAATCCTTCATTTCAAACTTCTGCTTCAATAGCATTTTCACATGAAGGATATCTTCATCACTGTCACCTGCCACAATCAAATCATCAACATAAATGACAAGTAGCATAATACCTTTCTCTGTTTTTCTCACATAAAGTGAGAAATTTGCCTTGGAAATCTGAAAGCCAATAGTGACAAGATACTGTCCTATCTTGTCAGACCATGCTCTAGGTGCTTGCTTCAAGCCATACAAGGCTTTCTTCAACCTGCAAACAAGCTCAGGATGAACAGCATGCACCTAACCTGGTGGTTGCTCCATATAGACCTCTTCTTGCAAATCACCGTGCAAGAAGGCATTCTTTACATCCATCTGATGTAAAGACCATCCCTTTGATGCAGCCATAGCAATGACTGCTCTTACGGTTGCCATCCTTGCAACCGGACTGAATGTTTCTTCATAGTCAATGCCATATGTTTATGCATACCCCTTGACTACTAATCTTGCCTTGTATCTGTTCACAGAACCATCTGCATTGTGCTTCACCTTATAAACCCACTTACAGCCAATTGCATTTTTACCTTTAGGCAAAGGTACCAATTCCCATGTAGCATTTGCTTCCAAGGCATCCATTTCTTCATCCACGGCTTTCTCCCATTTTTCTTTTCCCATGGCTTGCTCAAAAGAAGTGGGTTCCGGTTCCTGTATCACTTTGACCATATATGCATAGTGAATGGCTGTAAATCCATCATATTTCAGCCTATCCACAGGATACCTAGCTCTCGTAGACTTGCGCAAAGTAGGTTCACTCCCAGGTGCTCTCAAAACATCCCTGGTCTTCCTTACTCCAGGTGTAACAATAGAAGGAATACCCAACTCATCATCAATGCTCTGTTCTGAGCCACTGGATTCACCATCCACATAAGAGTGACCTGCATTCACATCAAACATGGGCCGATCAACCTTCTCTTTTCCTTTTCGTGATACCTGCATACCACTGTCTGCATTACTTTGAGAAGATTCTTTTGATCTCAATCTGCCTGTCCATGGCGAAGAATGTGAACCACTGCTAGAGGACGCTCCAGGTCCACTAATATTTTGTGACTGCTGCTGTGAATTCTGTGCAGCATTACCATTTTGTGCATCTACATCATCAATCACATTTACTGGTTTACACCAGCTACTCATCTCATAAAAAACAACATCTCTGCTCACTGTAAACTTACGAGTAGAAGGGTTATAGCATCTCTACCCTTTTTGCTGCAGAGAGTAACCAATAAAGATGCACTTCTCAGCTTTTGGATCCAACTTGGATCTCAACTCATATGGCACATGTACATAGGCAATGCAACCAAAAATTTTCAAATGAGAAATATCTGGTTTCCTACCGGTATACCTCTCCTCTGGAGTCATTCCATGTATTGCTGCAGTGGGTGTCCTGTTCATTATGTAGACTGCTGTAGCAACTGCTTCAGCCCAATAAAAATCTGGCAAGTCTTTTTCATTGAGCATGGCACGAGATACCTCTCCAATATGCCTGTTTTTCCTTTCTGCGATTCCATTTTGTTCTGGGGTATGACTGCATGAATATTGCTGCTTTATGCCATGCTCCTGCAGGAACCTTGCAAACTCATTTGAGAGGTACTCTTCCCCTCCATCTGACCTTAGGCATTTTATTTGCAGGCCTGTTTCTTTTTCAACCATAGCTTTAAGGGTTTTGAAATGCCCAAAAACTTCACTTTTCTTTTTCATAAAATACACCCAAACTTTTCTGCTATAGTCATCAATAAAAGTGACAAAATAATGACAGCCTCCAAGAGATGCAGCTTTAGTAGTCCACACATCAGAGTGGATTAATTGCAATGGATTCTCGCTCTCTTGAACATGTCTAGGAAATGGTTTCCTTGCCTGTTTTCCAAACTGACAGGCTTCACATACCTTATGCATTTCTGCAACCTTGAATTTAGGCAAACCTGCAACAATATTTTGAGTCTGCATTGATTTAAGTCGCTGTACATTAACATGACCAATGCGTTTATGCCGGATATCAATATCTGCAACTACACCGGTCCCATGTGCAAACATTGTTGCACTCAATTCAGACATGTCTGCATCCAATGTAAACATTCTGCCCTTCTTCTTTCCTTTTGCTATCAAGCGACCTTTATTTTTCATATCCTCAACAAAGCATCCATGAGGATTGAATCTGACCTGCAAGCCCTGCTCAACCATTCGACGTTGAACAGAAACCAGATTCTCGGTGATATTCGGGACATGAAATACATCGGACAGGTATTTCTTTTTCCCATCCTGCATAGACAAAGGAATTTTTCCAATCTGCACAATAGGATGTGCAGTATCATCACCAGTCTCCACAAATCCTGGTTTTTCCATTTTTCTTGCATCCTCCATCCATTCTGCATGAGCTGTCATGTGGTTTGATGCACCTGAGTCAACATACCATGCATCATTGCTTTCTTCTGCACTTGTCACAGAATTGTTCATGTGCTGCACCATAAACAAGTGCTCATTTCTGTCATCACCCTGTCTGCTAGAAGATGCATAATTCCCTTGTTGCAGTTTTCCATTCATGATGTCATTCTGCTTTTTATAGCAGTTTTTAGCCATATGACCCATTTTACCACAGTAGTAGCATTCAACATTACTGTTTGCATTTTGGCCTCTTTGCCATCCACCACGACCTCTTTGGCTCCCCCTGCCTCTAGAGTTACCACGTCCTCCTCCATAGGACTGGTTTTCTTGAGTTTGCTGCATATTCTGATTTCTACCACGGTCTCCATATCGGCCTCCTCTACCTCTGCCTCTACCTCTTCCAGCATTTGAGTAACTCAGAAATTAGAAGAGCAATCAACTCCTCAAAATCAGGAAATCTTTCACGGACGGAAATGGATGTTCGGAACTGTGCATAATCCTTTCCTAGACCATTCAAGGTCACAGAAACTAAATCATCATCTTCCACTGGCAACCCAATGGAAGCAAGTGCATCTGCAATCTTCTTCACCTTCATGTGGTAGTCATTGATGCTCATATTTTTTCTTTGCACATTATGCAACTCTTGCTTGAGCTGCATTTTTCTGGCTTGCGTATTTGTGCTATACATTTTTGACAAAGTATCCCATGCCTCCTTTGGCGTACTTGCATCTTGAATATGCACAATCATAGAGTCTGAAATGCTGATAGACAGCCAGTACATAACTTTCCTGGCTCTCTCATGCCATGCTTTAAATGCGTGCATTTGCTGTTGATTGGGAACATCAGGAAGAACTGGTTCTTCTTCATTTCCTGCAACAAATTCCCAATATCCTTTTCCCATAAGGAAATTCGTCATTCTAAACTTCCATGCTTGGAAGTTGTTCTTGTCAAGCTTTTCAGTGACAATCTGTGAGAGAGAATCAGATGCCATTACAGAACACTGCAAAAATTTCTGTCACTGCAAAGAACGCAGCTTCAGCCTCACAAAGGCAAATCTGCAAAACTGATGAAAGTGGTATTTGACCACACAGTCACTTCCTAGTGATGATTTTGCATCAACAGGCAACAGGGATGATTCTGTAACTCCCAATGTCTCTGCCACAAGCATACGATGCAATTTCTACAGTAACTTTTCACCGACTTGTAGAACAGTGGCTGCACAGCATAAAACTGGGCCTTTTCCTGAGCGCGTGCAGAAAACTTTCGCCTCCAAAACAGGCCCCGAAATGGCCTCAAATCAAAAAAACAAGGTCGCCAAGGGCTAAAGCCCTACAACTGGGCCTTTTCCTGAGTGCGTGCAGAAAACTTCCGCCTCCAAAACAGGCCCCGAAATGGCCTCAAATAAAAAAAACAAGGTCGCCAAGGGCTAAAGCCCTGCCCCGCAGCATGTACTGCCCTCTTGCTTCACCGCGAAGGGCGTCTCAACCTGAGACAATGCACTCTTGCAATTTTCGGCTGTACTACCTGCAGAGATCTGCTCCCAAAACAGAAAATGAAAGCAACATTGCTCCTCTTACCAAATCACCGCGAGCTTGGCTTGCTTTCTTGAGCTCCTTACCACGAACAAGGCTCTAATACCATGTCAAGATTGTGGGAGAGAAGGAAGGAGTCTCACTTGTAGCTTTCTTGCTTGCACAATGGGGGAATACACACAGAGGTGGAGGCTGAAAACAGTTTTCCTCTCCTTAGTTGTGTAAGCCAAAAGAACTCAAGTACAGAGAAATAGAAGAACCCTATATATGGGTCTCAAACCAAACTCAACTAACTAAGGTGGCATACTAACTAAGCCACGAACTAGAGTAGATAAGGATAGCTATCATGTAGCTATTATTCATGGGCGGTGTACCAACCGCGTCTGCTCAACTGACAAGTCGGTGACATAAATACACAACGGTCACCCTGGCGTATTACGAGTGGAGCTCGATATCTCAACAATTTATGTGTGACACTTAAAATCAGCTTCATTAATTAAGCCTTTTAGGGAACAAGGTTCGTTCGCGCAAATTATAGCACAGACACGAAAACAGAGCAAAGCAATCTATTGACAAACAAGATCAAACAAGTTCCTTAACTTATCTTCAAGTTAATCTTTGTCTCCCGCCCATACAGGAGAAATTATGTTTCGCTTCTGTCCGACAGAAGTATCCCTTCTGCCCTGCAGAAGTGACTGGTCCAATTCACATGGCACCAAAACTCAATCCCTTATCTAGAATAGGATCTCCCAACATGCCCAGATGTTGGGGGCCACGGAGGTCTTTAACTCCATTCTAGACCTAGCAAGGGGTGTCCAGAGCTCCAACTGACCCGCAAGCTGTCTAGGAGCGAAACATCATTCCCGTGGTTGGCCTTTTCACCGCTCGACCTTCGGCCCATGAATCGAGCAGTGCCCTCTCGGGTTAATACGCGGTGCGACCATGGAGGTGATCCACCCGTACAATATATCCTTCCTTAATTAAATCCTTTAAGAATCAAGCACAAACAAGGCATTCAGCCTAATATCATTTTCCAAGAAAACGTTCCTTTATTCCCATGGCGTCTTGTCATCACAGACCCTTGCCATGCATTTACCATAAATCACAAGCACTTGGAATAATCATCCAAACAACAACTAACAACCAGTTGAATGTAAAAGCATTTAGGATATTGTTTGATCAACCAATAAAACCAATTGCATTCTTTCCAAAACAATGCAAGAGTAGATGAAATAATATTTCCCATTGCATAATTGCTCTTCCCCTTGGGATCTAAGAGCAATATTATGCAAAAATGCTCTTAACACTTTCTTCCTTCGGCCAGGGTATATGTTAAGGGTACAAACACTATTCATGATGTAAGTTCTATAGGTCACTTACCTTGATTGATAACCCAACCCTGAGTTTGGATTAGCAAAAGTCATCGTTATCCGACGGATCTCAAGATATCTTAGTTTTAACCCTTACGATTAATTTCTTGTACTAGCTCTTAGTCAAGTCATGAGGCAGATAGAAATGTATCCTCATATATCAAACATGTTATAGGCATAACATATAAATACTTGATAAGATAAGTGCGAGATGATCTCAAGTAATTAGACTCCAATAGGCCTCGCATTGACCTAGAATCTAGTTTTTCTTAGTATTTGGCCTGTTAAGCTAAGTACTTTTGAAGTATCTAAACTTTAAACTAGTACTTCTCCATTCATGATTCTTAATGTCATATTCTTTTAGCAATTATGCTATCTATAACCCTTGACTATACTTTAATCTAGCATTTCTATGCCCAATCTTTTAATGTCGTTCTTTTGACGACTATGCCATTCATAACGCTTGACTAATTCTTCCTTGTAATTGCTCTACTAGCAAATAAGTCATATGTGACTAGGTGCAATTATCTTCCCTTGATATATGCACTTCACAAACTCCATCTTCCGAGTAAGCGAGATGAAATTTATCCTTTCCCATGACCTATACTCGTGCAATAGTATGGGCTTAACGTATCTCATACGAGAATCAAAGCAAGCATCTATCAACTTGAAAATACATTACTTACAACCGGAACTATAGTTGGATTGACAGTGATGCCCTTGCTCGAAGCCTTGTTGTTGGTTGCGGGATTGTCATCCGCACGCGACATTCTTCGCTTGGAGGCCATCGTCCGCAGGTAGACTCAAGAGATTAAGAAGGTGGAGTAGATTCAAGATGGGAGAGCGTAAGAGAACATGGTTAAGTCAAGGATCGAGATAGAGGGAATTGAGCCAACTCTCTTCCTTGCAGCCTCTCGGGGTGACTCTTCTCTCTCTCTCTCTCTCTCTCTCTCTCTCTCTCTCTCTCTCTCTCAAGCTCTCTTTCGAGCTCTTCCTCACAATCTCTTGGAGGAGTATCCTCCTCTCTACCTCTCTCTTGCAGCCTCTCGGGGTCTCCTTCTGCTTTCTATGCCTCTCCCATGCCTCATATTTATAGCGAATTAGAGAAGAGGGCTTGTGGTTGAGAAGTAGAGCTCTTTATGGAGGGGGATCTTGGAAAGATCAGTTATCTGATGCTCAGATCATAAATCTGATGGTTCCATTGGCTCCGAAAGGGGGGTAAAACTCCAAGACACTTGCTTAGAAAGCTCTCAGTTCGCTCCTTCTTCTTTTCTCTGTTCGAAGCGCTGTCTGCTGCCTGTAAACTGCGATCACGGCGCGCGCGATTTCGCCAGTCACTTTTCTTTATTTTTTATTTTATAAAATCTTCAAACTCACTAAAATATCACTCGTCTTTTCTTTTAAATGGCATCTAGTTCCGTATCGTTTTTTAAGGATAATATCTAAAATATACTAGCTTTGCCCAAAATCTAATATTTTTGGACCTTCCAAACTATACACATGAACTTAGTGATTAATATAACTCATAAGTCTCGTTCACGTTGTAATTTACGTGAAGGGTATCTACGGTCTTTGCCAATTCGAGAAAAGTATCGAATTTACGACTCTTGATTTTTCTAAATAAAATATTTTAAATTAAATGAAAATTATCAATAGTTAATGTTACTTAGTTTTTACCTTAGTTAGTCTTTAGTCAGTAATCTTACTAACTTATTAATTGACTAACTAACTTACGAACCAACCAACTAACTTTTATTGTGCGGAGATATTACATCCTCCTCCCCTTTGAGAAATCGAGATGTCCTCATCTCGAGAGAAACAGGGGGTATCATCTTGGAATATGTGGGTTATGGAACACCGCGCTTCTGCTGCGCTACTCTGACCTCTCACAGACATACGATCTTTTGAAAAGAACAACCTATGGTATTTGATATATTTGAGTCTTGGTTACAATAGAAAATTTATTGTAGTTACATCTCATGGATATCTTCTAGGTTTTTCCTAAGCACTTGGTATATTCTAGATCATTGGAGCTTGTACGGCTTATTTCTTGTAAGCTCGAGTTCTCTTCGAGTTCCGTGGGGACAATTGATATAGTTATGTCCGATGTTGTGACACTCAGAGCATCGGTGTTTAGGGTGCTTTGGACATTCCCTTTTGAAATGACCTAACTCCCTGCAATAGAAACAGGGCGGAGCTTTATCACTTGTGGTCACAGGATTTTTGGTTGTCCTTAGTAAGATTTTCTTCTTTAGACCAAAGTGTTCTAGGATTCTTTTAGCAGATTGGAGTGGTCCTTTACCTTGGAAACTACATTTCCAGATTGTCCTGCCCTTAGTTCGGGACTGAGCTCCATGGACAATTGGCTTTGCTTGTAATGCCAAAGAATACTTCCAAGCTTCGACATTCTGGTAAGACCCAATCTATATCAGTTGAGAAGAAATGACTTAAGAGAAATTCATTGCACATTATGACTATCATTCCTTGCCAGAGTATCTCTAATCATTTGCAAGTTCTAGGCTCAAAATAGACGCAACTCATATTACTCAAGTTAACTGTAGTTACAAGAGTAAAGTTTATTCCAATACAAGTTGTATTTCATGTCGACAAAATTTCTAGGATTTCTAATAATCCTAAAGTGGTGTAGTAGGTTCTAAGTATTCGTCTTCATATGATTCCTCTATATATCCGAAGACTGCACTTGTGTAACTTCGTTTTCTTGGAGACTCCGTATCTTTTGGACTTAAGTCAGCGCAGTCTACTTGGACATGTCCTAGCTCATTGCAATGGAAACATTGACGGTAGGGACATCTCCTACGGATGTGCCCTATCTCTCCACATGTATGGCATCTCTTACCCAGATCTCGGGAGTCATCTTTACTAAAATTTTCCGATTTAAATTCTTCGACGATTGGATTCGCTCGGAGTAATGCGTCTTGCAAGTCTGTTGGACGCATTGCTTCAAGACGGTGGTTCAGAGGAGTGTTTAGGCCATGGCAAAACTTGGATACTTGGTGCTGCGCAATATCCATAGGTGGTGCGTATTTCAGTAGGGTTACAAACTTTGAGTAGTAAGCTTCCAAAGTTAATCCTAGTTGCTTTAGCCTGAAGAGTTCATTCATCTTCAAAGTCTGGTAGTTTGGCGGAAGGTATCGTCTGCGTACAGCGTCTTTCAGCTGAACCCAAGTAACAGCGGCTTCAGAAACACCTTCATCTTTGCACCATTGCTTCCACCGTAATCGAGCCTGGCCAACTAACTTAAGTTTGTCTATCATTGCTTGATTGGTAGAGGCAGTTCCCGAAGCAAAGAAACAGTCATCCATCGACTCGATCCATATCTCTGCCTCTGCTGCAATGTCCATCCCTTCTCCATCAAACTCGGGTACCTTAATTTGCTTGAGAAGGAATTTCTTCTCTTGCATGTCAACATTCGTGGGTGCAGAAGGTGCCTAACAATCAAGCCATACTGCTTAGATTATTTTGTTTCGGATATGTCTACGAACCATACATTAATCAATCACGTATCATTACAAAATTTCGCTGTGATACCGACCGTGAGGTGCCCGCCCATCGGCTTTCCAGGCACTCTTTTGGCGGTCTATCGAGAAACGAATCTAAGCGTCGCTGCCCGGCACTCCCAAGGAATGTTCCGAGTTTTGTCGCCTAGGGTTTCCGGAATCCGCCTCGCAACGGAACGTTCACGACCGAACCCACCAGGATCGACCTGAAATTTGGGTTCCTAGTTGTCAAGGTCTCCTGTTAGCATTCTAGCGTCGGGTATTGGGCATCCTACTTTACGCAGAGATACCCAACCCGAAGCAGATCTATGCCGCACTTGGTTCAAAGAGAATGGGAAACGAGAGGGATGCGTTGCTCAACCTCTCTGCCCATAGGGCATAGTCCCATTCCGGTCCCCTAAAACGGCACGAATCGGGTTCTAACCTATCAATACCTAAAGGTCGAATGACGATACAAACTTGTGAGAAGCCTCCCAGTTCTCTGGGACCACCCTGCCCATAGGACGGACCCGTCGGGGGTTCCGCCCACCCGCTTCCCTTAATAGCTTTAGTTTTCTAATTAGGTCCTACCACATTTATGTCAAGATTGTGGGAGAGAAGGAAGGAGTCTCACTTGTAGCTTTCTTGCTTGCACAATTGGGGAATACACACAGAGGTGGAGGCTGAAAACAATTCTTCTCTTCTTAGTTGTGTAAGCCAAAAGAACTCAAGTACAAAGAAATAGAAGAACCCTATATATGGGTCTCAAACCAAACTCAACTAACTAAGGTGGCATACTAACTGAGCCACGAACTAGAGTAGATAAGGATAGCTATCATGTAGCTATTATTCATGGGCGGTGTACCAACCGCGTCTGCTCAACTGACAAGTCGGTGACATAAATACACAACGGTCACCCTGGCGTATCACGAGTGGAGCTCGATATCTCAACACTCCCCCTCGAGCTCAATCCCAATTCCTGCACACCAAGTAGGTCTCTGAACTTGCGTAGCTTCTCTGCGCGCCCAATGCCTTCGTGAATATGTCAGCTACCTGATCCTCTGTGCTGACATAAACTAGATCAATAAGACCTAGTAAAACACCTCTCTCACACATAGTGATAATGCACCTCAATGTGCTTTGTTCTAGCATGATAGACTGGGTTATTTGCCAAGTGTATACTACTCATGTTGTCACAATAAATGACAACTGGTCCATCTGTAGAGTGATGCATATCATAAAGTAGCTTATGCAACCAAGCTACCTCACATGCAGCCATTGCTGCACCCCTGTACTCAGCCTCTGTGCTCGACAAGGCAACTGTAGGCTGTTTCTTGCTGCTCCAAGTGACTGCATCACTCCCAAAAGAGAACACATATCCACTGGTAGATCGTCTATCGGAAATACTACCATCCCAATCAGCATCAGTGTATCCATGCAACTGTATCTGAACCCCAGTCTCATAAAATAGTCCATACTGTAATGTGGACTTCACATACCTGAGTATGCGTCTAGCTGCATCCAAATGTGGTTTCCTTGGAGCCTGCATAAACTGACTTACCAATCCAACAGCATAGCTCAAATCTGGCCTGGTAATAGTCATATAAATCAAGCTTCCTACTATGCGTCTGTACATAGTAGGGTCTTCTAGAAGCTCACCTGCATCTGTGCTCAGCTTCACATTCTGCTCCAAAGGAACCGAAATAGGCTTACAGCCTGTCATCCCATATTTGGACAGCATGTCCAATCCATACTGCCTCTGCAAGAGCTGTATCCCACTTGGTGATCTATTCACCTCAATACCCAAGAAATAACGCAGCTCTCCCAAATCCTTCATTTCAAACTTCTGCTTCAATAGCATTTTCACATGAAGGATATCTTCATCACTGTCACCTGCCACAATCAAATCATCAACATAAATGACAAGTAGCATAATACCTTTCTCTGTTTTTCTCACATAAAGTGAGAAATTTGCCTTGGAAATCTGAAAGCCAATAGTGACAAGATACTGTCCTATCTTGTCAGACCATGCTCTAGGTGCTTGCTTCAAGCCATACAAGGCTTTCTTCAACCTGCAAACAAGCTCAGGATGAACAGCATGCACCTAACCTGGTGGTTGCTCCATATAGACCTCTTCTTGCAAATCACCGTGCAAGAAGGCATTCTTTACATCCATCTGATGTAAAGACCATCCCTTTGATGCAGCCATAGCAATGACTGCTCTTACGGTTGCCATCCTTGCAACCGGACTGAATGTTTCTTCATAGTCAATGCCATATGTTTATGCATACCCCTTGACTACTAATCTTGCCTTGTATCTGTTCACAGAACCATCTGCATTGTGCTTCACCTTATAAACCCACTTACAGCCAATTGCATTTTTACCTTTAGGCAAAGGTACCAATTCCCATGTAGCATTTGCTTCCAAGGCATCCATTTCTTCATCCACGGCTTTCTCCCATTTTTCTTTTCCCATGGCTTGCTCAAAAGAAGTGGGTTCCGGTTCATGTATCACTTTGACCATATATGCATAGTGAATGGCTGTAAATCCATCATATTTCAGCCTATCCACAGGATACCTAGCTCTCGTAGACTTGCGCAAAGTAGGTTCACTCCCAGGTGCTCTCAAAACATCCCTGGTCTTCCTTACTCCAGGTGTAACAATAGAAGGAATACCCAACTCATCATCAATGCTCTGTTCTGAGCCACTGGATTCACCATCCACATAAGAGTGACCTGCATTCACATCAAACATGGGCCGATCAACCTTCTCTTTTCCTTTTCGTGATACCTGCATACCACTGTCTGCATTACTTTGAGAAGATTCTTTTGATCTCAATCTGCCTGTCCATGGCGAAGAATGTGAACCACTGCTAGAGGACGCTCCAGGTCCACTAATATTTTGTGACTGCTGCTGTGAATTCTGTGCAGCATTACCATTTTGTGCATCTACATCATCAATCACATTTACTGGTTTACACCAGCTACTCATCTCATAAAAAACAACATCTCTGCTCACTGTAAACTTACGAGTAGAAGGGTTATAGCATCTCTACCCTTTTTGCTGCAGAGAGTAACCAATAAAGATGCACTTCTCAGCTTTTGGATCCAACTTGGATCTCAACTCATATGGCACATGTACATAGGCAATGCAACCAAAAATTTTCAAATGAGAAATATCTGGTTTCCTACCGGTATACCTCTCCTCTGGAGTCATTCCATGTATTGCTGCAGTGGGTGTCCTGTTCATTATGTAGACTGCTGTAGCAACTGCTTCAGCCCAATAAAAATCTGGCAAGTCTTTTTCATTGAGCATGGCACGAGATACCTCTCCAATATGCCTGTTTTTCCTTTCTGCGATTCCATTTTGTTCTGGGGTATGACTGCATGAATATTGCTGCTTTATGCCATGCTCCTGCAGGAACCTTGCAAACTCATTTGAGAGGTACTCTTCCCCTCCATCTGACCTTAGGCATTTTATTTGCAGGCCTGTTTCTTTTTCAACCATAGCTTTAAGGGTTTTGAAATGCCCAAAAACTTCACTTTTCTTTTTCATAAAATACACCCAAACTTTTCTGCTATAGTCATCAATAAAAGTGACAAAATAATGACAGCCTCCAAGAGATGCAGCTTTAGTAGTCCACACATCAGAGTGGATTAATTGCAATGGATTCTCGCTCTCTTGAACATGTCTAGGAAATGGTTTCCTTGCCTGTTTTCCAAACTGACAGGCTTCACATACCTTATGCATTTCTGCAACCTTGAATTTAGGCAAACCTGCAACAATATTTTGAGTCTGCATTGATTTAAGTCGCTGTACATTAACATGACCAATGCGTTTATGCCGGATATCAATATCTGCAACTACACCGGTCCCATGTGCAAACATTGTTGCACTCAATTCAGACATGTCTGCATCCAATGTAAACATTCTGCCCTTCTTCTTTCCTTTTGCTATCAAGCGACCTTTATTTTTCATATCCTCAACAAAGCATCCATGAGGATTGAATCTGACCTGCAAGCCCTGCTCAACCATTCGACGTTGAACAGAAACCAGATTCTCGGTGATATTCGGGACATGAAATACATCGGACAGGTATTTCTTTTTCCCATCCTGCATAGACAAATGAATTTTTCCAATCTGCACAATAGGATGTGCAGTATCATCACCAGTCTCCACAAATCCTGGTTTTTCCATTTTTCTTGCATCCTCCATCCATTCTGCATGAGCTGTCATGTGGTTTGATGCACCTGAGTCAACATACCATGCATCATTGCTTTCTTCTGCACTTGTCACAGAATTGTTCATGTGCTGCACCATAAACAAGTGCTCATTTCTGTCATCACCCTGTCTGCTAGAAGATGCATAATTCCCTTGTTGCAGTTTTCCATTCATGATGTCATTCTGCTTTTTATAGCAGTTTTTAGCCATATGACCCATTTTACCACAGTAGTAGCATTCAACATTACTGTTTGCATTTTGGCCTCTTTGCCATCCACCACGACCTCTTTGGCTCCCCCTGCCTCTAGAGTTACCACGTCCTCCTCCATAGGACTGGTTTTCTTGAGTTTGCTGCATATTCTGATTTCTACCACGGTCTCCATATCGGCCTCCTCTACCTCTGCCTCTACCTCTTCCAGCATTTGAGTAACTCAGAAATTAGAAGAGCAATCAACTCCTCAAAATCAGGAAATCTTTCACGGACGGAAATGGATGTTCGGAACTGTGCATAATCCTTTCCTAGACCATTCAAGGTCACAGAAACTAAATCATCATCTTCCACTGGCAACCCAATGGAAGCAAGTGCATCTGCAATCTTCTTCACCTTCATGTGGTAGTCATTGATGCTCATATTTTTTCTTTGCACATTATGCAACTCTTGCTTGAGCTGCATTTTTCTGGCTTGCGTATTTGTGCTATACATTTTTGACAAAGTATCCCATGCCTCCTTTGGCGTACTTGCATCTTGAATATGCACAATCATAGAGTCTGAAATGCTGATAGACAGCCAGTACATAACTTTCCTGGCTCTCTCATGCCATGCTTTAAATGCGTGCATTTGCTGTTGATTGGGAACATCAGGAAGAACTGGTTCTTCTTCATTTCCTGCAACAAATTTCCAATATCCTTTTCCCATAAGGAAATTCGTCATTCTAAACTTCCATGCTTGGAAGTTGTTCTTGTCAAGCTTTTCAGTGACAATCTGTGAGAGAGAATCAGATGCCATTACAGAACACTGCAAAAATTTCTGTCACTGCAAAGAACGCAGCTTCAGCCTCACAAAGGCAAATCTGCAAAACTGATGAAAGTGGTATTTGACCACACAGTCACTTCCTAGTGATGATTTTGCATCAACAGGCAACAGGGATGATTCTGTAACTCCCAATGTCTCTGCCACAAGCATACGATGCAATTTCTACAGTAACTTTTCACCGACTTGTAGAACAGTGGCTGCACAGCATAAAACTGGGCCTTTTCCTGAGCGCGTGCAGAAAACTTTCGCCTCCAAAACAGGCCCCGAAATGGCCTCAAATCAAAAAAACAAGGTCGCCAAGGGCTAAAGCCCTACAACTGGGCCTTTTCCTGAGTGCGTGCAGAAAACTTCCGCCTCCAAAACAGGCCCCGAAATGGCCTCAAATAAAAAAAACAAGGTCGCCAAGGGCTAAAGCCCTGCCCCGCAGCATGTACTGCCCTCTTGCTTCACCGCGAAGGGCGTCTCAACCTGAGACAATGCACTCTTGCAATTTTCGGCTGTACTACCTGCAGAGATCTGCTCCCAAAACAGAAAATGAAAGCAACATTGCTCCTCTTACCAAATCACCGCGAGCGTGGCTTGCTTTCTTGAGCTCCTTACCACGAACAAGGCTCTAATACCATGTCAAGATTGTGGGAGAGAAGGAAGGAGTCTCACTTGTAGCTTTCTTGCTTGCACAATGGGAGAATACACACAGAGGTGGAGGCTGAAAACAGTTTTCCTCTCCTTAGTTGTGTAAGCCAAAAGAACTCAAGTACAGAGAAATAGAAGAACCCTATATATGGGTCTCAAACCAAACTCAACTAACTAAGGTGGCATACTAACTAAGCCACGAACTAGAGTAGATAAGGATAGCTATCATGTAGCTATTATTCATGGGCGGTGTACCAACCGCGTCTGCTCAACTGACAAGTCGGTGACATAAATACACAACGGTCACCCTGGCGTATTACGAGTGGAGCTCGATATCTCAACAATTTATGTGTGACACTTAAAATCAGCTTCATTAATTAAGCCTTTTAGGGAACAAGGTTCGTTCGCGCAAATTATAGCACAGACACGAAAACAGAGCAAAGCAATCTATTGACAAACAAGATCAAACAAGTTCCTTAACTTATCTTCAAGTTAATCTTTGTCTCCCGCCCATACAGGAGAAATTATGTTTCGCTTCTGTCCGACAGAAGTATCCCTTCTGCCCTGCAGAAGTGACTGGTCCAATTCACATGGCACCAAAACTCAATCCCTTATCTAGAATAGGATCTCCCAACATGCCCAGATGTTGGGGGCCACGGAGGTCTTTAACTCCATTCTAGACCTAGCAAGGGGTGTCCAGAGCTCCAACTGACCCGCAAGCTGTCTAGGAGCGAAACATCATTCCCGTGGTTGGCCTTTTCACCGCTCGACCTTCGGCCCATGAATCGAGCAGTGCCCTCTCGGGTTAATACGCGGTGCGACCATGGAGGTGATCCACCCGTACAATATATCCTTCCTTAATTAAATCCTTTAAGAATCAAGCACAAACAAGGCATTCAGCCTAATATCATTTTCCAAGAAAACGTTCCTTTATTCCCATGGCGTCTTGTCATCACAGACCCTTGCCATGCATTTACCATAAATCACAAGCACTTGGAATAATCATCCAAACAACAACTAACAACCAGTTGAATGTAAAAGCATTTAGGATATTGTTTGATCAACCAATAAAACCAATTGCATTCTTTCCAAAACAATGCAAGAGTAGATGAAATAATATTTCCCATTGCATAATTGCTCTTCCCCTTGGGATCTAAGAGCAATATTATGCAAAAATGCTCTTAACACTTTCTTCCTTCGGCTAGGGTATATGTTAAGGGTACAAACACTATTCATGATGTAAGTTCTATAGGTCACTTACCTTGATTGATAACCCAACCCTGAGTTTGGATTAGCAAAAGTCATCGTTATCCGACGGATCTCAAGATATCTTAGTTTTAACCCTTACGATTAATTTCTTGTACTAGCTCTTAGTCAAGTCATGAGGCAGATAGAAATGTATCCTCATATATCAAACATGTTATAAGCATAACATATAAATACTTGATAAGATAAGTGCGAGATGATCTCAAGTAATTAGACTCCAATAGGCCTCGCATTGACCTAGAATCTAGTTTTTCTTAGTATTTGGCCTGTTAAGCTAAGTACTTTTGAAGTATCTAAACTTTAAACTAGTACTTCTCCATTCATGATTCTTAATGTCATATTCTTTTAGCAATTATGCTATCTATAACCCTTGACTATACTTTAATCTAGCATTTCTATGCCCAATCTTTTAATGTCGTTCTTTTGACGACTATGCCATTCATAACGCTTGACTAATTCTTCCTTGTAATTGCTCTACTAGCAAATAAGTCATATGTGACTAGGTGCAATTATCTTCCCTTGATATATGCACTTCACAAACTCCATCTTCCGAGTAAGCGAGATGAAATTTATCCTTTCCCATGACCTATACTCGTGCAATAGTATGGGCTTAACGTATCTCATACGAGAATCAAAGCAAGCATCTATCAACTTGAAAATACATTACTTACAACCGGAACTATAGTTGGATTGACAGTGATGCCCTTGCTCGAAGCCTTGTTGTTGGTTGCGGGATTGTCATCCGCACGCGACATTCTTCGCTTGGAGGCCATCGTCCGCAGGTAGACTCAAGAGATTAAGAAGGTGGAGTAGATTCAAGATGGGAGAGCGTAAGAGAACATGGTTAAGTCAAGGATCGAGATAGAGGGAATTGAGCCAACTCTCTTCCTTGCAGCCTCTCGGGGTGACTCTTCTCTATCTCTCTCTCTCTCTCTCTCTCTCTCTCTCTCTCTCTCTCTCTCTCTCTCTCTCTCTCTCTCTCTCTCTCAAGCTCTCTTTCGAGCTCTTCCTCACAATCTCTTGGAGGAGTATCCTCCTCTCTACCTCTCTCTTGCAGCCTCTCGGGGTCTCCTTCTGCTTTCTATGCCTCTCCCATGCCTCATATTTATAGCGAATTAGAGAAGAGGGCTTGTGGTTGAGAAGTAGAGCTCTTTATGGAGGGGGATCTTGGAAAGATCAGTTATCTGATGCTCAGATCATAAATCTGATGGTTCCATTGGCTCCGAAAGGGGGGTAAAACTCCAAGACACTTGCTTAGAAAGCTCTCAGTTCGCTCCTTCTTCTTTTCTCTGTTCGAAGCGCTGTCTGCTGCCTGTAAACTGCGATCACGGCGCGCGCGATTTCGCCAGTCACTTTTCTTTATTTTTTATTTTATAAAATCTTCAAACTCACTAAAATATCACTCGTCTTTTCTTTTAAATGGCATCTAGTTCCGTATCGTTTTTTAAGGATAATATCTAAAATATACTAGCTTTGCCCAAAATCTAATATTTTTGGACCTTCCAAACTATACACATGAACTTAGTGATTAATATAACTCATAAGTCTCGTTCACGTTGTAATTTACGTGAAGGGTATCTACGGTCTTTGCCAATTCGAGAAAAGTATCGAATTTACGACTCTTGATTTTTCTAAATAAAATATTTTAAATTAAATGAAAATTATCAATAGTTAATGTTACTTAGTTTTTACCTTAGTTAGTCTTTAGTCAGTAATCTTACTAACTTATTAATTGACTAACTAACTTACGAACCAACCAACTAACTTTTATTGTGCGGAGATATTACATCCTCCTCCCCTTTGAGAAATCGAGATGTCCTCATCTCGAGAGAAACAGGGGGTATCATCTTGGAATATGTGGGTTATGGAACACCGCGCTTCTGCTGCGCTACTCTGACCTCTCACAGACATACGATCTTTTGAAAAGAACAACCTATGGTATTTGATATATTTGAGTCTTGGTTACAATAGAAAATTTATTGTAGTTACATCTCATGGATATCTTCTAGGTTTTTCCTAAGCACTTGGTATATTCTAGATCATTGGAGCTTGTACGGCTTATTTCTTGTAAGCTCGAGTTCTCTTCGAGTTCCGTGGGGACAATTGATATAGTTATGTCCGATGTTGTGACACTCAGAGCATCGGTGTTTAGGGTGCTTTGGACATTCCCTTTTGAAATGACCTAACTCCCTGCAATAGAAACAGGGCGGAGCTTTATCACTTGTGGTCACAGGATTTTTGGTTGTCCTTAGTAAGATTTTCTTCTTTAGACCAAAGTGTTCTAGGATTCTTTTAGCAGATTGGAGTGGTCCTTTACCTTGGAAACTACATTTCCAGATTGTCCTGCCCTTAGTTCGGGACTGAGCTCCATGGACAATTGGCTTTGCTTGTAATGCCAAAGAATACTTCCAAGCTTCGACATTCTGGTAAGACCCAATCTATATCAGTTGAGAAGAAATGACTTAAGAGAAATTCATTGCACATTATGACTATCATTCCTTGCCAGAGTATCTCTAATCATTTGCAAGTTCTAGGCTCAAAATAGACGCAACTCATATTACTCAAGTTAACTGTAGTTACAAGAGTAAAGTTTATTCCAATACAAGTTGTATTTCATGTCGACAAAATTTCTAGGATTTCTAATAATCCTAAAGTGGTGTAGTAGGTTCTAAGTATTCGTCTTCATATGATTCCTCTATATATCCGAAGACTGCACTTGTGTAACTTCGTTTTCTTGGAGACTCCGTATCTTTTGGACTTAAGTCAGCGCAGTCTACTTGGACATGTCCTAGCTCATTGCAATGGAAACATTGACGGTAGGGACATCTCCTACGGATGTGCCCTATCTCTCCACATGTATGGCATCTCTTACCCAGATCTCGGGAGTCATCTTTACTAAAATTTTCCGATTTAAATTCTTCGACGATTGGATTCGCTCGGAGTAATGCGTCTTGCAAGTCTGTTGGACGCATTGCTTCAAGACGGTGGTTCAGAGGAGTGTTTAGGCCATGGCAAAACTTGGATACTTGGTGCTGCGCAATATCCATAGGTGGTGCGTATTTCAGTAGGGTTACAAACTTTGAGTAGTAAGCTTCCAAAGTTAATCCTAGTTGCTTTAGCCTGAAGAGTTCATTCATCTTCAAAGTCTGGTAGTTTGGCGGAAGGTATCGTCTGCGTACAGCGTCTTTCAGCTGAACCCAAGTAACAGCGGCTTCAGAAACACCTTCATCTTTGCACCATTGCTTCCACCGTAATCGAGCCTGGCCAACTAACTTAAGTTTGTCTATCATTTCTTGATTGGTAGAGGCAGTTCCCGAAGCAAAGAAACAGTCATCCATCGACTCGATCCATATCTCTGCCTCTGCTGCAATGTCCATCCCTTCTCCATCAAACTCGGGTACCTTAATTTGCTTGAGAAGGAATTTCTTCTCTTGCATGTCAACATTCGTGGGTGCAGAAGGTGCCTAACAATCAAGCCATACTGCTTAGATTATTTTGTTTCGGATATGTCTACGAACCATACATTAATCAATCACGTATCATTACAAAATTTCGCTGTGATACCGACCGTGAGGTGCCCGCCCATCGGCTTTCCAGGCACTCTTTTGGCGGTCTATCGAGAAACGAATCTAAGCGTCGCTGCCCGGCACTCCCAAGGAATGTTCCGAGTTTTGTCGCCTAGGGTTTCCGGAATCCGCCTCGCAACGGAACGTTCACGACCGAACCCACCAGGATCGACCTGAAATTTGGGTTCCTAGTTGTCAAGGTCTCCTGTTAGCATTCTAGCGTCGGGTATTGGGCATCCTACTTTACGCAGAGATACCCAACCCGAAGCAGATCTATGCCGCACTTGGTTCAAAGAGAATGGGAAACGAGAGGGATGCGTTGCTCAACCTCTCTGCCCATAGGGCATAGTCCCATTCCGGTCCCCTAAAACGGCACGAATCGGGTTCTAACCTATCAATACCTAAAGGTCGAATGACGATACAAACTTGTGAGAAGCCTCCCAGTTCTCTGGGACCACCCTGCCCATAGGACGGACCCGTCGGGGGTTCCGCCCACCCGCTTCCCTTAATAGCTTTAGTTTTCTAATTAGGTCCTACCACATTTATGTCAAGATTGTGGGAGAGAAGGAAGGAGTCTCACTTGTAGCTTTCTTGCTTGCACAATTGGGGAATACACACAGAGGTGGAGGCTGAAAACAATTCTTCTCTTCTTAGTTGTGTAAGCCAAAAGAACTCAAGTACAAAGAAATAGAAGAACCCTATATATGGGTCTCAAACCAAACTCAACTAACTAAGGTGGCATACTAACTGAGCCACGAACTAGAGTAGATAAGGATAGCTATCATGTAGCTATTATTCATGGGCGGTGTACCAACCGCGTCTGCTCAACTGACAAGTCGGTGACATAAATACACAACGGTCACCCTGGCGTATCACGAGTGGAGCTCGATATCTCAACACTCCCCCTCGAGCTCAATCCCAATTCCTGCACACCAAGTAGGTCTCTGAACTTGCGTAGCTTCTCTGCGCGCCCAATGCCTTCGTGAATATGTCAGCTACCTGATCCTCTGTGCTGACATAAACTAGATCAATAAGACCTAGTAAAACACCTCTCTCACACATAGTGATAATGCACCTCAATGTGCTTTGTTCTAGCATGATAGACTGGGTTATTTGCCAAGTGTATACTACTCATGTTGTCACAATAAATGACAACTGGTCCATCTGTAGAGTGATGCATATCATAAAGTAGCTTATGCAACCAAGCTACCTCACATGCAGCCATTGCTGCACCCCTGTACTCAGCCTCTGTGCTCGACAAGGCAACTGTAGGCTGTTTCTTGCTGCTCCAAGTGACTGCATCACTCCCAAAAGAGAACACATATCCACTGGTAGATCGTCTATCGGAAATACTACCATCCCAATCAGCATCAGTGTATCCATGCAACTGTATCTGAACCCCAGTCTCATAAAATAGTCCATACTGTAATGTGGACTTCACATACCTGAGTATGCGTCTAGCTGCATCCAAATGTGGTTTCCTTGGAGCCTGCATAAACTGACTTACCAATCCAACAGCATAGCTCAAATCTGGCCTGGTAATAGTCATATAAATCAAGCTTCCTACTATGCGTCTGTACATAGTAGGGTCTTCTAGAAGCTCACCTGCATCTGTGCTCAGCTTCACATTCTGCTCCAAAGGAACCGAAATAGGCTTACAGCCTGTCATCCCATATTTGGACAGCATGTCCAATCCATACTGCCTCTGCAAGAGCTGTATCCCACTTGGTGATCTATTCACCTCAATACCCAAGAAATAACGCAGCTCTCCCAAATCCTTCATTTCAAACTTCTGCTTCAATAGCATTTTCACATGAAGGATATCTTCATCACTGTCACCTGCCACAATCAAATCATCAACATAAATGACAAGTAGCATAATACCTTTCTCTGTTTTTCTCACATAAAGTGAGAAATTTGCCTTGGAAATCTGAAAGCCAATAGTGACAAGATACTGTCCTATCTTGTCAGACCATGCTCTAGGTGCTTGCTTCAAGCCATACAAGGCTTTCTTCAACCTGCAAACAAGCTCAGGATGAACAGCATGCACCTAACCTGGTGGTTGCTCCATATAGACCTCTTCTTGCAAATCACCGTGCAAGAAGGCATTCTTTACATCCATCTGATGTAAAGACCATCCCTTTGATGCAGCCATAGCAATGACTGCTCTTACGGTTGCCATCCTTGCAACCGGACTGAATGTTTCTTCATAGTCAATGCCATATGTTTATGCATACCCCTTGACTACTAATCTTGCCTTGTATCTGTTCACAGAACCATCTGCATTGTGCTTCACCTTATAAACCCACTTACAGCCAATTGCATTTTTACCTTTAGGCAAAGGTACCAATTCCCATGTAGCATTTGCTTCCAAGGCATCCATTTCTTCATCCACGGCTTTCTCCCATTTTTCTTTTCCCATGGCTTGCTCAAAAGAAGTGGGTTCCGGTTCCTGTATCACTTTGACCATATATGCATAGTGAATGGCTGTAAATCCATCATATTTCAGCCTATCCACAGGATACCTAGCTCTCGTAGACTTGCGCAAAGTAGGTTCACTCCCAGGTGCTCTCAAAACATCCCTGGTCTTCCTTACTCCAGGTGTAACAATAGAAGGAATACCCAACTCATCATCAATGCTCTGTTCTGAGCCACTGGATTCACCATCCACATAAGAGTGACCTGCATTCACATCAAACATGGGCCGATCAACCTTCTCTTTTCCTTTTCGTGATACCTGCATACCACTGTCTGCATTACTTTGAGAAGATTCTTTTGATCTCAATCTGCCTGTCCATGGCGAAGAATGTGAACCACTGCTAGAGGACGCTCCAGGTCCACTAATATTTTGTGACTGCTGCTGTGAATTCTGTGCAGCATTACCATTTTGTGCATCTACATCATCAATCACATTTACTGGTTTACACCAGCTACTCATCTCATAAAAAACAACATCTCTGCTCACTGTAAACTTACGAGTAGAAGGGTTATAGCATCTCTACCCTTTTTGCTGCAGAGAGTAACCAATAAAGATGCACTTCTCAGCTTTTGGATCCAACTTGGATCTCAACTCATATGGCACATGTACATAGGCAATGCAACCAAAAATTTTCAAATGAGAAATATCTGGTTTCCTACCGGTATACCTCTCCTCTGGAGTCATTCCATGTATTGCTGCAGTGGGTGTCCTGTTCATTATGTAGACTGCTGTAGCAACTGCTTCAGCCCAATAAAAATCTGGCAAGTCTTTTTCATTGAGCATGGCACGAGATACCTCTCCAATATGCCTGTTTTTCCTTTCTGCGATTCCATTTTGTTCTGGGGTATGACTGCATGAATATTGCTGCTTTATGCCATGCTCCTGCAGGAACCTTGCAAACTCATTTGAGAGGTACTCTTCCCCTCCATCTGACCTTAGGCATTTTATTTGCAGGCCTGTTTCTTTTTCAACCATAGCTTTAAGGGTTTTGAAATGCCCAAAAACTTCACTTTTCTTTTTCATAAAATACACCCAAACTTTTCTGCTATAGTCATCAATAAAAGTGACAAAATAATGACAGCCTCCAAGAGATGCAGCTTTAGTAGTCCACACATCAGAGTGGATTAATTGCAATGGATTCTCGCTCTCTTGAACATGTCTAGGAAATGGTTTCCTTGCCTGTTTTCCAAACTGACAGGCTTCACATACCTTATGCATTTCTGCAACCTTGAATTTAGGCAAACCTGCAACAATATTTTGAGTCTGCATTGATTTAAGTCGCTGTACATTAACATGACCAATGCGTTTATGCCGGATATCAATATCTGCAACTACACCGGTCCCATGTGCAAACATTGTTGCACTCAATTCAGACATGTCTGCATCCAATGTAAACATTCTGCCCTTCTTCTTTCCTTTTGCTATCAAGCGACCTTTATTTTTCATATCCTCAACAAAGCATCCATGAGGATTGAATCTGACCTGCAAGCCCTGCTCAACCATTCGACGTTGAACAGAAACCAGATTCTCGGTGATATTCGGGACATGAAATACATCGGACAGGTATTTCTTTTTCCCATCCTGCATAGACAAAGGAATTTTTCCAATCTGCACAATAGGATGTGCAGTATCATCACCAGTCTCCACAAATCCTGGTTTTTCCATTTTTCTTGCATCCTCCATCCATTCTGCATGAGCTGTCATGTGGTTTGATGCACCTGAGTCAACATACCATGCATCATTGCTTTCTTCTGCACTTGTCACAGAATTGTTCATGTGCTGCACCATAAACAAGTGCTCATTTCTGTCATCACCCTGTCTGCTAGAAGATGCATAATTCCCTTGTTGCAGTTTTCCATTCATGATGTCATTCTGCTTTTTATAGCAGTTTTTAGCCATATGACCCATTTTACCACAGTAGTAGCATTCAACATTACTGTTTGCATTTTGGCCTCTTTGCCATCCACCACGACCTCTTTGGCTCCCCCTGCCTCTAGAGTTACCACGTCCTCCTCCATAGGACTGGTTTTCTTGAGTTTGCTGCATATTCTGATTTCTACCACGGTCTCCATATCGGCCTCCTCTACCTCTGCCTCTACCTCTTCCAGCATTTGAGTAACTCAGAAATTAGAAGAGCAATCAACTCCTCAAAATCAGGAAATCTTTCACGGACGGAAATGGATGTTCGGAACTGTGCATAATCCTTTCCTAGACCATTCAAGGTCACAGAAACTAAATCATCATCTTCCACTGGCAACCCAATGGAAGCAAGTGCATCTGCAATCTTCTTCACCTTCATGTGGTAGTCATTGATGCTCATATTTTTTCTTTGCACATTATGCAACTCTTGCTTGAGCTGCATTTTTCTGGCTTGCGTATTTGTGCTATACATTTTTGACAAAGTATCCCATGCCTCCTTTGGCGTACTTGCATCTTGAATATGCACAATCATAGAGTCTGAAATGCTGATAGACAGCCAGTACATAACTTTCCTGGCTCTCTCATGCCATGCTTTAAATGCGTGCATTTGCTGTTGATTGGGAACATCAGGAAGAACTGGTTCTTCTTCATTTCCTGCAACAAATTCCCAATATCCTTTTCCCATAAGGAAATTCGTCATTCTAAACTTCCATGCTTGGAAGTTGTTCTTGTCAAGCTTTTCAGTGACAATCTGTGAGAGAGAATCAGATGCCATTACAGAACACTGCAAAAATTTCTGTCACTGCAAAGAACGCAGCTTCAGCCTCACAAAGGCAAATCTGCAAAACTGATGAAAGTGGTATTTGACCACACAGTCACTTCCTAGTGATGATTTTGCATCAACAGGCAACAGGGATGATTCTGTAACTCCCAATGTCTCTGCCACAAGCATACGATGCAATTTCTACAGTAACTTTTCACCGACTTGTAGAACAGTGGCTGCACAGCATAAAACTGGGCCTTTTCCTGAGCGCGTGCAGAAAACTTTCGCCTCCAAAACAGGCCCCGAAATGGCCTCAAATCAAAAAAACAAGGTCGCCAAGGGCTAAAGCCCTACAACTGGGCCTTTTCCTGAGTGCGTGCAGAAAACTTCCGCCTCCAAAACAGGCCCCGAAATGGCCTCAAATAAAAAAAACAAGGTCGCCAAGGGCTAAAGCCCTGCCCCGCAGCATGTACTGCCCTCTTGCTTCACCGCGAAGGGCGTCTCAACCTGAGACAATGCACTCTTGCAATTTTCGGCTGTACTACCTGCAGAGATCTGCTCCCAAAACAGAAAATGAAAGCAACATTGCTCCTCTTACCAAATCACCGCGAGCTTGGCTTGCTTTCTTGAGCTCCTTACCACGAACAAGGCTCTAATACCATGTCAAGATTGTGGGAGAGAAGGAAGGAGTCTCACTTGTAGCTTTCTTGCTTGCACAATGGGGGAATACACACAGAGGTGGAGGCTGAAAACAGTTTTCCTCTCCTTAGTTGTGTAAGCCAAAAGAACTCAAGTACAGAGAAATAGAAGAACCCTATATATGGGTCTCAAACCAAACTCAACTAACTAAGGTGGCATACTAACTAAGCCACGAACTAGAGTAGATAAGGATAGCTATCATGTAGCTATTATTCATGGGCGGTGTACCAACCGCGTCTGCTCAACTGACAAGTCGGTGACATAAATACACAACGGTCACCCTGGCGTATTACGAGTGGAGCTCGATATCTCAACAATTTATGTGTGACACTTAAAATCAGCTTCATTAATTAAGCCTTTTAGGGAACAAGGTTCGTTCGCGCAAATTATAGCACAGACACGAAAACAGAGCAAAGCAATCTATTGACAAACAAGATCAAACAAGTTCCTTAACTTATCTTCAAGTTAATCTTTGTCTCCCGCCCATACAGGAGAAATTATGTTTCGCTTCTGTCCGACAGAAGTATCCCTTCTGCCCTGCAGAAGTGACTGGTCCAATTCACATGGCACCAAAACTCAATCCCTTATCTAGAATAGGATCTCCCAACATGCCCAGATGTTGGGGGCCACGGAGGTCTTTAACTCCATTCTAGACCTAGCAAGGGGTGTCCAGAGCTCCAACTGACCCGCAAGCTGTCTAGGAGCGAAACATCATTCCCGTGGTTGGCCTTTTCACCGCTCGACCTTCGGCCCATGAATCGAGCAGTGCCCTCTCGGGTTAATACGCGGTGCGACCATGGAGGTGATCCACCCGTACAATATATCCTTCCTTAATTAAATCCTTTAAGAATCAAGCACAAACAAGGCATTCAGCCTAATATCATTTTCCAAGAAAACGTTCCTTTATTCCCATGGCGTCTTGTCATCACAGACCCTTGCCATGCATTTACCATAAATCACAAGCACTTGGAATAATCATCCAAACAACAACTAACAACCAGTTGAATGTAAAAGCATTTAGGATATTGTTTGATCAACCAATAAAACCAATTGCATTCTTTCCAAAACAATGCAAGAGTAGATGAAATAATATTTCCCATTGCATAATTGCTCTTCCCCTTGGGATCTAAGAGCAATATTATGCAAAAATGCTCTTAACACTTTCTTCCTTCGGCCAGGGTATATGTTAAGGGTACAAACACTATTCATGATGTAAGTTCTATAGGTCACTTACCTTGATTGATAACCCAACCCTGAGTTTGGATTAGCAAAAGTCATCGTTATCCGACGGATCTCAAGATATCTTAGTTTTAACCCTTACGATTAATTTCTTGTACTAGCTCTTAGTCAAGTCATGAGGCAGATAGAAATGTATCCTCATATATCAAACATGTTATAGGCATAACATATAAATACTTGATAAGATAAGTGCGAGATGATCTCAAGTAATTAGACTCCAATAGGCCTCGCATTGACCTAGAATCTAGTTTTTCTTAGTATTTGGCCTGTTAAGCTAAGTACTTTTGAAGTATCTAAACTTTAAACTAGTACTTCTCCATTCATGATTCTTAATGTCATATTCTTTTAGCAATTATGCTATCTATAACCCTTGACTATACTTTAATCTAGCATTTCTATGCCCAATCTTTTAATGTCGTTCTTTTGACGACTATGCCATTCATAACGCTTGACTAATTCTTCCTTGTAATTGCTCTACTAGCAAATAAGTCATATGTGACTAGGTGCAATTATCTTCCCTTGATATATGCACTTCACAAACTCCATCTTCCGAGTAAGCGAGATGAAATTTATCCTTTCCCATGACCTATACTCGTGCAATAGTATGGGCTTAACGTATCTCATACGAGAATCAAAGCAAGCATCTATCAACTTGAAAATACATTACTTACAACCGGAACTATAGTTGGATTGACAGTGATGCCCTTGCTCGAAGCCTTGTTGTTGGTTGCGGGATTGTCATCCGCACGCGACATTCTTCGCTTGGAGGCCATCGTCCGCAGGTAGACTCAAGAGATTAAGAAGGTGGAGTAGATTCAAGATGGGAGAGCGTAAGAGAACATGGTTAAGTCAAGGATCGAGATAGAGGGAATTGAGCCAACTCTCTTCCTTGCAGCCTCTCGGGGTGACTCTTCTCTCTCTCTCTCTCTCTCTCTCTCTCTCTCTCTCTCTCTCTCAAGCTCTCTTTCGAGCTCTTCCTCACAATCTCTTGGAGGAGTATCCTCCTCTCTACCTCTCTCTTGCAGCCTCTCGGGGTCTCCTTCTGCTTTCTATGCCTCTCCCATGCCTCATATTTATAGCGAATTAGAGAAGAGGGCTTGTGGTTGAGAAGTAGAGCTCTTTATGGAGGGGGATCTTGGAAAGATCAGTTATCTGATGCTCAGATCATAAATCTGATGGTTCCATTGGCTCCGAAAGGGGGGTAAAACTCCAAGACACTTGCTTAGAAAGCTCTCAGTTCGCTCCTTCTTCTTTTCTCTGTTCGAAGCGCTGTCTGCTGCCTGTAAACTGCGATCACGGCGCGCGCGATTTCGCCAGTCACTTTTCTTTATTTTTTATTTTATAAAATCTTCAAACTCACTAAAATATCACTTGTCTTTTCTTTTAAATGGCATCTAGTTCCGTATCGTTTTTTAAGGATAATATCTAAAATATACTAGCTTTGCCCAAAATCTAATATTTTTGGACCTTCCAAACTATACACATGAACTTAGTGATTAATATAACTCATAAGTCTCGTTCACGTTGTAATTTACGTGAAGGGTATCTACGGTCTTTGCCAATTCGAGAAAAGTATCGAATTTACGACTCTTGATTTTTCTAAATAAAATATTTTAAATTAAATGAAAATTATCAATAGTTAATGTTACTTAGTTTTTACCTTAGTTAGTCTTTAGTCAGTAATCTTACTAACTTATTAATTGACTAACTAACTTACGAACCAACCAACTAACTTTTATTGTGCGGAGATATTACATCCTCCTCCCCTTTGAGAAATCGAGATGTCCTCATCTCGAGAGAAACAGGGGGTATCATCTTGGAATATGTGGGTTATGGAACACCGCGCTTCTGCTGCGCTACTCTGACCTCTCACAGACATACGATCTTTTGAAAAGAACAACCTATGGTATTTGATATATTTGAGTCTTGGTTACAATAGAAAATTTATTGTAGTTACATCTCATGGATATCTTCTAGGTTTTTCCTAAGCACTTGGTATATTCTAGATCATTGGAGCTTGTACGGCTTATTTCTTGTAAGCTCGAGTTCTCTTCGAGTTCCGTGGGGACAATTGATATAGTTATGTCCGATGTTGTGACACTCAGAGCATCGGTGTTTAGGGTGCTTTGGACATTCCCTTTTGAAATGACCTAACTCCCTGCAATAGAAACAGGGCGGAGCTTTATCACTTGTGGTCACAGGATTTTTGGTTGTCCTTAGTAAGATTTTCTTCTTTAGACCAAAGTGTTCTAGGATTCTTTTAGCAGATTGGAGTGGTCCTTTACCTTGGAAACTACATTTCCAGATTGTCCTGCCCTTAGTTCGGGACTGAGCTCCATGGACAATTGGCTTTGCTTGTAATGCCAAAGAATACTTCCAAGCTTCGACATTCTGGTAAGACCCAATCTATATCAGTTGAGAAGAAATGACTTAAGAGAAATTCATTGCACATTATGACTATCATTCCTTGCCAGAGTATCTCTAATCATTTGCAAGTTCTAGGCTCAAAATAGACGCAACTCATATTACTCAAGTTAACTGTAGTTACAAGAGTAAAGTTTATTCCAATACAAGTTGTATTTCATGTCGACAAAATTTCTAGGATTTCTAATAATCCTAAAGTGGTGTAGTAGGTTCTAAGTATTCGTCTTCATATGATTCCTCTATATATCCGAAGACTGCACTTGTGTAACTTCGTTTTCTTGGAGACTCCGTATCTTTTGGACTTAAGTCAGCGCAGTCTACTTGGACATGTCCTAGCTCATTGCAATGGAAACATTGACGGTAGGGACATCTCCTACGGATGTGCCCTATCTCTCCACATGTATGGCATCTCTTACCCAGATCTCGGGAGTCATCTTTACTAAAATTTTCCGATTTAAATTCTTCGACGATTGGATTCGCTCGGAGTAATGCGTCTTGCAAGTCTGTTGGACGCATTGCTTCAAGACGGTGGTTCAGAGGAGTGTTTAGGCCATGGCAAAACTTGGATACTTGGTGCTGCGCAATATCCATAGGTGGTGCGTATTTCAGTAGGGTTACAAACTTTGAGTAGTAAGCTTCCAAAGTTAATCCTAGTTGCTTTAGCCTGAAGAGTTCATTCATCTTCAAAGTCTGGTAGTTTGGCGGAAGGTATCGTCTGCGTACAGCGTCTTTCAGCTGAACCCAAGTAACAGCGGCTTCAGAAACACCTTCATCTTTGCACCATTGCTTCCACCGTAATCGAGCCTGGCCAACTAACTTAAGTTTGTCTATCATTGCTTGATTGGTAGAGGCAGTTCCCGAAGCAAAGAAACAGTCATCCATCGACTCGATCCATATCTCTGCCTCTGCTGCAATGTCCATCCCTTCTCCATCAAACTCGGGTACCTTAATTTGCTTGAGAAGGAATTTCTTCTCTTGCATGTCAACATTCGTGGGTGCAGAAGGTGCCTAACAATCAAGCCATACTGCTTAGATTATTTTGTTTAGGATATGTCTACGAACCATACATTAATCAATCACGTATCATTACAAAATTTCGCTGTGATACCGACCGTGAGGTGCCCGCCCATCGGCTTTCCAGGCACTCTTTTGGCGGTCTATCGAGAAACGAATCTAAGCGTCGCTGCCCGGCACTCCCAAGGAATGTTCCGAGTTTTGTCGCCTAGGGTTTCCCGAATCCGCCTCGCAACGGAACGTTCACGACCGAACCCACCAGGATCGACCTGAAATTTGGGTTCCTAGTTGTCAAGGTCTCCTGTTAGCATTCTAGCGTCGGGTATTGGGCATCCTACTTTACGCAGAGATACCCAACCCGAAGCAGATCTATGCCGCACTTGGTTCAAAGAGAATGGGAAACGAGAGGGATGCGTTGCTCAACCTCTCTGCCCATAGGGCATAGTCCCATTCCGGTCCCCTAAAACGGCACGAATCGGGTTCTAACCTATCAATACCTAAAGGTCGAATGACGATACAAACTTGTGAGAAGCCTCCCAGTTCTCTGGGACCACCCTGCCCATAGGACGGACCCGTCGGGGGTTCCGCCCACCCGCTTCCCTTAATAGCTTTAGTTTTCTAATTAGGTCCTACCACATTTATGTCAAGATTGTGGGAGAGAAGGAAGGAGTCTCACTTGTAGCTTTCTTGCTTGCACAATTGGGGAATACACACAGAGGTGGAGGCTGAAAACAATTCTTCTCTTCTTAGTTGTGTAAGCCAAAAGAACTCAAGTACAAAGAAATAGAAGAACCCTATATATGGGTCTCAAACCAAACTCAACTAACTAAGGTGGCATACTAACTGAGCCACGAACTAGAGTAGATAAGGATAGCTATCATGTAGCTATTATTCATGGGCGGTGTACCAACCGCGTCTGCTCAACTGACAAGTCGGTGACATAAATACACAACGGTCACCCTGGCGTATCACGAGTGGAGCTCGATATCTCAACACTCCCCCTCGAGCTCAATCCCAATTCCTGCACACCAAGTAGGTCTCTGAACTTGCGTAGCTTCTCTGCGCGCCCAATGCCTTCGTGAATATGTCAGCTACCTGATCCTCTGTGCTGACATAAACTAGATCAATAAGACCTAGTAAAACACCTCTCTCACACATAGTGATAATGCACCTCAATGTGCTTTGTTCTAGCATGATAGACTGGGTTATTTGCCAAGTGTATACTACTCATGTTGTCACAATAAATGACAACTGGTCCATCTGTAGAGTGATGCATATCATAAAGTAGCTTATGCAACCAAGCTACCTCACATGCAGCCATTGCTGCACCCCTGTACTCAGCCTCTGTGCTCGACAAGGCAACTGTAGGCTGTTTCTTGCTGCTCCAAGTGACTGCATCACTCCCAAAAGAGAACACATATCCACTGGTAGATCGTCTATCGGAAATACTACCAGCCCAATCAGCATCAGTGTATCCATGCAACTGTATCTGAACCCCAGTCTCATAAAATAGTCCATACTGTAATGTGGACTTCACATACCTGAGTATGCGTCTAGCTGCATCCAAATGTGGTTTCCTTGGAGCCTGCATAAACTGACTTACCAATCCAACAGCATAGCTCAAATCTGGCCTGGTAATAGTCATATAAATCAAGCTTCCTACTATGCGTCTGTACATAGTAGGGTCTTCTAGAAGCTCACCTGCATCTGTGCTCAGCTTCACATTCTGCTCCAAAGGAACCGAAATAGGCTTACAGCCTGTCATCCCATATTTGGACAGCATGTCCAATCCATACTGCCTCTGCAAGAGCTGTATCCCACTTGGTGATCTAATCACCTCAATACCCAAGAAATAACGCAGCTCTCCCAAATCCTTCATTTCAAACTTCTGCTTCAATAGCATTTTCACATGAAGGATATCTTCATCACTGTCACCTGCCACAATCAAATCATCAACATAAATGACAAGTAGCATAATACCTTTCTCTGTTTTTCTCACATAAAGTGAGAAATTTGCCTTGGAAATCTGAAAGCCAATAGTGACAAGATACTGTCCTATCTTGTCAGACCATGCTCTAGGTGCTTGCTTCAAGCCATACAAGGCTTTCTTCAACCTGCAAACAAGCTCAGGATGAACAGCATGCACCTAACCTGGTGGTTGCTCCATATAGACCTCTTCTTGCAAATCACCGTGCAAGAAGGCATTCTTTACATCCATCTGATGTAAAGACCATCCCTTTGATGCAGCCATAGCAATGACTGCTCTTACGGTTGCCATCCTTGCAACCGGACTGAATGTTTCTTCATAGTCAATGCCATATGTTTATGCATACCCCTTGACTACTAATCTTGCCTTGTATCTGTTCACAGAACCATCTGCATTGTGCTTCACCTTATAAACCCACTTACAGCCAATTGCATTTTTACCTTTAGGCAAAGGTACCAATTCCCATGTAGCATTTGCTTCCAAGGCATCCATTTCTTCATCCACGGCTTTCTCCCATTTTTCTTTTCCCATGGCTTGCTCAAAAGAAGTGGGTTCCGGTTCCTGTATCACTTTGACCATATATGCATAGTGAATGGCTGTAAATCCATCATATTTCAGCCTATCCACAGGATACCTAGCTCTCGTAGACTTGCGCAAAGTAGGTTCACTCCCAGGTGCTCTCAAAACATCCCTGGTCTTCCTTACTCCAGGTGTAACAATAGAAGGAATACCCAACTCATCATCAATGCTCTGTTCTGAGCCACTGGATTCACCATCCACATAAGAGTGACCTGCATTCACATCAAACATGGGCCGATCAACCTTCTCTTTTCCTTTTCGTGATACCTGCATACCACTGTCTGCATTACTTTGAGAAGATTCTTTTGATCTCAATCTGCCTGTCCATGGCGAAGAATGTGAACCACTGCTAGAGGACGCTCCAGGTCCACTAATATTTTGTGACTGCTGCTGTGAATTCTGTGCAGCATTACCATTTTGTGCATCTACATCATCAATCACATTTACTGGTTTACACCAGCTACTCATCTCATAAAAAACAACATCTCTGCTCACTGTAAACTTACGAGTAGAAGGGTTATAGCATCTCTACCCTTTTTGCTGCAGAGAGTAACCAATAAAGATGCACTTCTCAGCTTTTGGATCCAACTTGGATCTCAACTCATATGGCACATGTACATAGGCAATGCAACCAAAAATTTTCAAATGAGAAATATCTGGTTTCCTACCGGTATACCTCTCCTCTGGAGTCATTCCATGTATTGCTGCAGTGGGTGTCCTGTTCATTATGTAGACTGCTGTAGCAACTGCTTCAGCCCAATAAAAATCTGGCAAGTCTTTTTCATTGAGCATGGCACGAGATACCTCTCCAATATGCCTGTTTTTCCTTTCTGCGATTCCATTTTGTTCTGGGGTATGACTGCATGAATATTGCTGCTTTATGCCATGCTCCTGCAGGAACCTTGCAAACTCATTTGAGAGGTACTCTTCCCCTCCATCTGACCTTAGGCATTTTATTTGCAGGCCTGTTTCTTTTTCAACCATAGCTTTAAGGGTTTTGAAATGCCCAAAAACTTCACTTTTCTTTTTCATAAAATACACCCAAACTTTTCTGCTATAGTCATCAATAAAAGTGACAAAATAATGACAGCCTCCAAGAGATGCAGCTTTAGTAGTCCACACATCAGAGTGGATTAATTGCAATGGATTCTCGCTCTCTTGAACATGTCTAGGAAATGGTTTCCTTGCCTGTTTTCCAAACTGACAGGCTTCACATACCTTATGCATTTCTGCAACCTTGAATTTAGGCAAACCTGCAACAATATTTTGAGTCTGCATTGATTTAAGTCGCTGTACATTAACATGACCAATGCGTTTATGCCGGATATCAATATCTGCAACTACACCGGTCCCATGTGCAAACATTGTTGCACTCAATTCAGACATGTCTGCATCCAATGTAAACATTCTGCCCTTCTTCTTTCCTTTTGCTATCAAGCGACCTTTATTTTTCATATCCTCAACAAAGCATCCATGAGGATTGAATCTGACCTGCAAGCCCTGCTCAACCATTCGACGTTGAACAGAAACCAGATTCTCGGTGATATTCGGGACATGAAATACATCGGACAGGTATTTCTTTTTCCCATCCTGCATAGACAAAGGAATTTTTCCAATCTGCACAATAGGATGTGCAGTATCATCACCAGTCTCCACAAATCCTGGTTTTTCCATTTTTCTTGCATCCTCCATCCATTCTGCATGAGCTGTCATGTGGTTTGATGCACCTGAGTCAACATACCATGCATCATTGCTTTCTTCTGCACTTGTCACAGAATTGTTCATGTGCTGCACCATAAACAAGTGCTCATTTCTGTCATCACCCTGTCTGCTAGAAGATGCATAATTCCCTTGTTGCAGTTTTCCATTCATGATGTCATTCTGCTTTTTATAGCAGTTTTTAGCCATATGACCCATTTTACCACAGTAGTAGCATTCAACATTACTGTTTGCATTTTGGCCTCTTTGCCATCCACCACGACCTCTTTGGCTCCCCCTGCCTCTAGAGTTACCACGTCCTCCTCCATAGGACTGGTTTTCTTGAGTTTGCTGCATATTCTGATTTCTACCACGGTCTCCATATCGGCCTCCTCTACCTCTGCCTCTACCTCTTCCAGCATTTGAGTAACTCAGAAATTAGAAGAGCAATCAACTCCTCAAAATCAGGAAATCTTTCACGGACGGAAATGGATGTTCGGAACTGTGCATAATCCTTTCCTAGACCATTCAAGGTCACAGAAACTAAATCATCATCTTCCACTGGCAACCCAATGGAAGCAAGTGCATCTGCAATCTTCTTCACCTTCATGTGGTAGTCATTGATGCTCATATTTTTTCTTTGCACATTATGCAACTCTTGCTTGAGCTGCATTTTTCTGGCTTGCGTATTTGTGCTATACATTTTTGACAAAGTATCCCATGCCTCCTTTGGCGTACTTGCATCTTGAATATGCACAATCATAGAGTCTGAAATGCTGATAGACAGCCAGTACATAACTTTCCTGGCTCTCTCATGCCATGCTTTAAATGCGTGCATTTGCTGTTGATTGGGAACATCAGGAAGAACTGGTTCTTCTTCATTTCCTGCAACAAATTCCCAATATCCTTTTCCCATAAGGAAATTCGTCATTCTAAACTTCCATGCTTGGAAGTTGTTCTTGTCAAGCTTTTCAGTGACAATCTGTGAGAGAGAATCAGATGCCATTACAGAACACTGCAAAAATTTCTGTCACTGCAAAGAACGCAGCTTCAGCCTCACAAAGGCAAATCTGCAAAACTGATGAAAGTGGTATTTGACCACACAGTCACTTCCTAGTGATGATTTTGCATCAACAGGCAACAGGGATGATTCTGTAACTCCCAATGTCTCTGCCACAAGCATACGATGCAATTTCTACAGTAACTTTTCACCGACTTGTAGAACAGTGGCTGCACAGCATAAAACTGGGCCTTTTCCTGAGCGCGTGCAGAAAACTTTCGCCTCCAAAACAGGCCCCGAAATGGCCTCAAATCAAAAAAACAAGGTCGCCAAGGGCTAAAGCCCTACAACTGGGCCTTTTCCTGAGTGCGTGCAGAAAACTTCCGCCTCCAAAACAGGCCCCGAAATGGCCTCAAATAAAAAAAACAAGGTCGCCAAGGGCTAAAGCCCTGCCCCGCAGCATGTACTGCCCTCTTGCTTCACCGCGAAGGGCGTCTCAACCTGAGACAATGCACTCTTGCAATTTTCGGCTGTACTACCTGCAGAGATCTGCTCCCAAAACAGAAAATGAAAGCAACATTGCTCCTCTTACCAAATCACCGCGAGCTTGGCTTGCTTTCTTGAGCTCCTTACCACGAACAAGGCTCTAATACCATGTCAAGATTGTGGGAGAGAAGGAAGGAGTCTCACTTGTAGCTTTCTTGCTTGCACAATGGGGGAATACACACAGAGGTGGAGGCTGAAAACAGTTTTCCTCTCCTTAGTTGTGTAAGCCAAAAGAACTCAAGTACAGAGAAATAGAAGAACCCTATATATGGGTCTCAAACCAAACTCAACTAACTAAGGTGGCATACTAACTAAGCCACGAACTAGAGTAGATAAGGATAGCTATCATGTAGCTATTATTCATGGGCGGTGTACCAACCGCGTCTGCTCAACTGACAAGTCGGTGACATAAATACACAACGGTCACCCTGGCGTATTACGAGTGGAGCTCGATATCTCAACAATTTATGTGTGACACTTAAAATCAGCTTCATTAATTAAGCCTTTTAGGGAACAAGGTTCGTTCGCGCAAATTATAGCACAGACACGAAAACAGAGCAAAGCAATCTATTGACAAACAAGATCAAACAAGTTCCTTAACTTATCTTCAAGTTAATCTTTGTCTCCCGCCCATACAGGAGAAATTATGTTTCGCTTCTGTCCGACAGAAGTATCCCTTCTGCCCTGCAGAAGTGACTGGTCCAATTCACATGGCACCAAAACTCAATCCCTTATCTAGAATAGGATCTCCCAACATGCCCAGATGTTGGGGGCCACGGAGGTCTTTAACTCCATTCTAGACCTAGCAAGGGGTGTCCAGAGCTCCAACTGACCCGCAAGCTGTCTAGGAGCGAAACATCATTCCCGTGGTTGGCCTTTTCACCGCTCGACCTTCGGCCCATGAATCGAGCAGTGCCCTCTCGGGTTAATACGCGGTGCGACCATGGAGGTGATCCACCCGTACAATATATCCTTCCTTAATTAAATCCTTTAAGAATCAAGCACAAACAAGGCATTCAGCCTAATATCATTTTCCAAGAAAACGTTCCTTTATTCCCATGGCGTCTTGTCATCACAGACCCTTGCCATGCATTTACCATAAATCACAAGCACTTGGAATAATCATCCAAACAACAACTAACAACCAGTTGAATGTAAAAGCATTTAGGATATTGTTTGATCAACCAATAAAACCAATTGCATTCTTTCCAAAACAATGCAAGAGTAGATGAAATAATATTTCCCATTGCATAATTGCTCTTCCCCTTGGGATCTAAGAGCAATATTATGCAAAAATGCTCTTAACACTTTCTTCCTTCGGCCAGGGTATATGTTAAGGGTACAAACACTATTCATGATGTAAGTTCTATAGGTCACTTACCTTGATTGATAACCCAACCCTGAGTTTGGATTAGCAAAAGTCATCGTTATCCGACGGATCTCAAGATATCTTAGTTTTAACCCTTACGATTAATTTCTTGTACTAGCTCTTAGTCAAGTCATGAGGCAGATAGAAATGTATCCTCATATATCAAACATGTTATAGGCATAACATATAAATACTTGATAAGATAAGTGCGAGATGATCTCAAGTAATTAGACTCCAATAGGCCTCGCATTGACCTAGAATCTAGTTTTTCTTAGTATTTGGCCTGTTAAGCTAAGTACTTTTGAAGTATCTAAACTTTAAACTAGTACTTCTCCATTCATGATTCTTAATGTCATATTCTTTTAGCAATTATGCTATCTATAACCCTTGACTATACTTTAATCTAGCATTTCTATGCCCAATCTTTTAATGTCGTTCTTTTGACGACTATGCCATTCATAACGCTTGACTAATTCTTCCTTGTAATTGCTCTACTAGCAAATAAGTCATATGTGACTAGGTGCAATTATCTTCCCTTGATATATGCACTTCACAAACTCCATCTTCCGAGTAAGCGAGATGAAATTTATCCTTTCCCATGACCTATACTCGTGCAATAGTATGGGCTTAACGTATCTCATACGAGAATCAAAGCAAGCATCTATCAACTTGAAAATACATTACTTACAACCGGAACTATAGTTGGATTGACAGTGATGCCCTTGCTCGAAGCCTTGTTGTTGGTTGCGGGATTGTCATCCGCACGCGACATTCTTCGCTTGGAGGCCATCGTCCGCAGGTAGACTCAAGAGATTAAGAAGGTGGAGTAGATTCAAGATGGGAGAGCGTAAGAGAACATGGTTAAGTCAAGGATCGAGATAGAGGGAATTGAGCCAACTCTCTTCCTTGCAGCCTCTCGGGGTGACTCTTCTCTCTCTCTCTCTCTCTCTCTCTCTCTCTCTCTCTCTCTCAAGCTCTCTTTCGAGCTCTTCCTCACAATCTCTTGGAGGAGTATCCTCCTCTCTACCTCTCTCTTGCAGCCTCTCGGGGTCTCCTTCTGCTTTCTATGCCTCTCCCATGCCTCATATTTATAGCGAATTAGAGAAGAGGGCTTGTGGTTGAGAAGTAGAGCTCTTTATGGAGGGGGATCTTGGAAAGATCAGTTATCTGATGCTCAGATCATAAATCTGATGGTTCCATTGGCTCCGAAAGGGGGGTAAAACTCCAAGACACTTGCTTAGAAAGCTCTCAGTTCGCTCCTTCTTCTTTTCTCTGTTCGAAGCGCTGTCTGCTGCCTGTAAACTGCGATCACGGCGCGCGCGATTTCGCCAGTCACTTTTCTTTATTTTTTATTTTATAAAATCTTCAAACTCACTAAAATATCACTTGTCTTTTCTTTTAAATGGCATCTAGTTCCGTATCGTTTTTTAAGGATAATATCTAAAATATACTAGCTTTGCCCAAAATCTAATATTTTTGGACCTTCCAAACTATACACATGAACTTAGTGATTAATATAACTCATAAGTCTCGTTCACGTTGTAATTTACGTGAAGGGTATCTACGGTCTTTGCCAATTCGAGAAAAGTATCGAATTTACGACTCTTGATTTTTCTAAATAAAATATTTTAAATTAAATGAAAATTATCAATAGTTAATGTTACTTAGTTTTTACCTTAGTTAGTCTTTAGTCAGTAATCTTACTAACTTATTAATTGACTAACTAACTTACGAACCAACCAACTAACTTTTATTGTGCGGAGATATTACATCCTCCTCCCCTTTGAGAAATCGAGATGTCCTCATCTCGAGAGAAACAGGGGGTATCATCTTGGAATATGTGGGTTATGGAACACCGCGCTTCTGCTGCGCTACTCTGACCTCTCACAGACATACGATCTTTTGAAAAGAACAACCTATGGTATTTGATATATTTGAGTCTTGGTTACAATAGAAAATTTATTGTAGTTACATCTCATGGATATCTTCTAGGTTTTTCCTAAGCACTTGGTATATTCTAGATCATTGGAGCTTGTACGGCTTATTTCTTGTAAGCTCGAGTTCTCTTCGAGTTCCGTGGGGACAATTGATATAGTTATGTCCGATGTTGTGACACTCAGAGCATCGGTGTTTAGGGTGCTTTGGACATTCCCTTTTGAAATGACCTAACTCCCTGCAATAGAAACAGGGCGGAGCTTTATCACTTGTGGTCACAGGATTTTTGGTTGTCCTTAGTAAGATTTTCTTCTTTAGACCAAAGTGTTCTAGGATTCTTTTAGCAGATTGGAGTGGTCCTTTACCTTGGAAACTACATTTCCAGATTGTCCTGCCCTTAGTTCGGGACTGAGCTCCATGGACAATTGGCTTTGCTTGTAATGCCAAAGAATACTTCCAAGCTTCGACATTCTGGTAAGACCCAATCTATATCAGTTGAGAAGAAATGACTTAAGAGAAATTCATTGCACATTATGACTATCATTCCTTGCCAGAGTATCTCTAATCATTTGCAAGTTCTAGGCTCAAAATAGACGCAACTCATATTACTCAAGTTAACTGTAGTTACAAGAGTAAAGTTTATTCCAATACAAGTTGTATTTCATGTCGACAAAATTTCTAGGATTTCTAATAATCCTAAAGTGGTGTAGTAGGTTCTAAGTATTCGTCTTCATATGATTCCTCTATATATCCGAAGACTGCACTTGTGTAACTTCGTTTTCTTGGAGACTCCGTATCTTTTGGACTTAAGTCAGCGCAGTCTACTTGGACATGTCCTAGCTCATTGCAATGGAAACATTGACGGTAGGGACATCTCCTACGGATGTGCCCTATCTCTCCACATGTATGGCATCTCTTACCCAGATCTCGGGAGTCATCTTTACTAAAATTTTCCGATTTAAATTCTTCGACGATTGGATTCGCTCGGAGTAATGCGTCTTGCAAGTCTGTTGGACGCATTGCTTCAAGACGGTGGTTCAGAGGAGTGTTTAGGCCATGGCAAAACTTGGATACTTGGTGCTGCGCAATATCCATAGGTGGTGCGTATTTCAGTAGGGTTACAAACTTTGAGTAGTAAGCTTCCAAAGTTAATCCTAGTTGCTTTAGCCTGAAGAGTTCATTCATCTTCAAAGTCTGGTAGTTTGGCGGAAGGTATCGTCTGCGTACAGCGTCTTTCAGCTGAACCCAAGTAACAGCGGCTTCAGAAACACCTTCATCTTTGCACCATTGCTTCCACCGTAATCGAGCCTGGCCAACTAACTTAAGTTTGTCTATCATTGCTTGATTGGTAGAGGCAGTTCCCGAAGCAAAGAAACAGTCATCCATCGACTCGATCCATATCTCTGCCTCTGCTGCAATGTCCATCCCTTCTCCATCAAACTCGGGTACCTTAATTTGCTTGAGAAGGAATTTCTTCTCTTGCATGTCAACATTCGTGGGTGCAGAAGGTGCCTAACAATCAAGCCATACTGCTTAGATTATTTTGTTTCGGATATGTCTACGAACCATACATTAATCAATCACGTATCATTACAAAATTTCGCTGTGATACCGACCGTGAGGTGCCCGCCCATCGGCTTTCCAGGCACTCTTTTGGCGGTCTATCGAGAAACGAATCTAAGCGTCGCTGCCCGGCACTCCCAAGGAATGTTCCGAGTTTTGTCGCCTAGGGTTTCCCGAATCCGCCTCGCAACGGAACGTTCACGACCGAACCCACCAGGATCGACCTGAAATTTGGGTTCCTAGTTGTCAAGGTCTCCTGTTAGCATTCTAGCGTCGGGTATTGGGCATCCTACTTTACGCAGAGATACCCAACCCGAAGCAGATCTATGCCGCACTTGGTTCAAAGAGAATGGGAAACGAGAGGGATGCGTTGCTCAACCTCTCTGCCCATAGGGCATAGTCCCATTCCGGTCCCCTAAAACGGCACGAATCGGGTTCTAACCTATCAATACCTAAAGGTCGAATGACGATACAAACTTGTGAGAAGCCTCCCAGTTCTCTGGGACCACCCTGCCCATAGGACGGACCCGTCGGGGGTTCCGCCCACCCGCTTCCCTTAATAGCTTTAGTTTTCTAATTAGGTCCTACCACATTTATGTCAAGATTGTGGGAGAGAAGGAAGGAGTCTCACTTGTAGCTTTCTTGCTTGCACAATTGGGGAATACACACAGAGGTGGAGGCTGAAAACAATTCTTCTCTTCTTAGTTGTGTAAGCCAAAAGAACTCAAGTACAAAGAAATAGAAGAACCCTATATATGGGTCTCAAACCAAACTCAACTAACTAAGGTGGCATACTAACTGAGCCACGAACTAGAGTAGATAAGGATAGCTATCATGTAGCTATTATTCATGGGCGGTGTACCAACCGCGTCTGCTCAACTGACAAGTCGGTGACATAAATACACAACGGTCACCCTGGCGTATCACGAGTGGAGCTCGATATCTCAACACTCCCCCTCGAGCTCAATCCCAATTCCTGCACACCAAGTAGGTCTCTGAACTTGCGTAGCTTCTCTGCGCGCCCAATGCCTTCGTGAATATGTCAGCTACCTGATCCTCTGTGCTGACATAAACTAGATCAATAAGACCTAGTAAAACACCTCTCTCACACATAGTGATAATGCACCTCAATGTGCTTTGTTCTAGCATGATAGACTGGGTTATTTGCCAAGTGTATACTACTCATGTTGTCACAATAAATGACAACTGGTCCATCTGTAGAGTGATGCATATCATAAAGTAGCTTATGCAACCAAGCTACCTCACATGCAGCCATTGCTGCACCCCTGTACTCAGCCTCTGTGCTCGACAAGGCAACTGTAGGCTGTTTCTTGCTGCTCCAAGTGACTGCATCACTCCCAAAAGAGAACACATATCCACTGGTAGATCGTCTATCGGAAATACTACCAGCCCAATCAGCATCAGTGTATCCATGCAACTGTATCTGAACCCCAGTCTCATAAAATAGTCCATACTGTAATGTGGACTTCACATACCTGAGTATGCGTCTAGCTGCATCCAAATGTGGTTTCCTTGGAGCCTGCATAAACTGACTTACCAATCCAACAGCATAGCTCAAATCTGGCCTGGTAATAGTCATATAAATCAAGCTTCCTACTATGCGTCTGTACATAGTAGGGTCTTCTAGAAGCTCACCTGCATCTGTGCTCAGCTTCACATTCTGCTCCAAAGGAACCGAAATAGGCTTACAGCCTGTCATCCCATATTTGGACAGCATGTCCAATCCATACTGCCTCTGCAAGAGCTGTATCCCACTTGGTGATCTATTCACCTCAATACCCAAGAAATAACGCAGCTCTCCCAAATCCTTCATTTCAAACTTCTGCTTCAATAGCATTTTCACATGAAGGATATCTTCATCACTGTCACCTGCCACAATCAAATCATCAACATAAATGACAAGTAGCATAATACCTTTCTCTGTTTTTCTCACATAAAGTGAGAAATTTGCCTTGGAAATCTGAAAGCCAATAGTGACAAGATACTGTCCTATCTTGTCAGACCATGCTCTAGGTGCTTGCTTCAAGCCATACAAGGCTTTCTTCAACCTGCAAACAAGCTCAGGATGAACAGCATGCACCTAACCTGGTGGTTGCTCCATATAGACCTCTTCTTGCAAATCACCGTGCAAGAAGGCATTCTTTACATCCATCTGATGTAAAGACCATCCCTTTGATGCAGCCATAGCAATGACTGCTCTTACGGTTGCCATCCTTGCAACCGGACTGAATGTTTCTTCATAGTCAATGCCATATGTTTATGCATACCCCTTGACTACTAATCTTGCCTTGTATCTGTTCACAGAACCATCTGCATTGTGCTTCACCTTATAAACCCACTTACAGCCAATTGCATTTTTACCTTTAGGCAAAGGTACCAATTCCCATGTAGCATTTGCTTCCAAGGCATCCATTTCTTCATCCACGGCTTTCTCCCATTTTTCTTTTCCCATGGCTTGCTCAAAAGAAGTGGGTTCCGGTTCCTGTATCACTTTGACCATATATGCATAGTGAATGGCTGTAAATCCATCATATTTCAGCCTATCCACAGGATACCTAGCTCTCGTAGACTTGCGCAAAGTAGGTTCACTCCCAGGTGCTCTCAAAACATCCCTGGTCTTCCTTACTCCAGGTGTAACAATAGAAGGAATACCCAACTCATCATCAATGCTCTGTTCTGAGCCACTGGATTCACCATCCACATAAGAGTGACCTGCATTCACATCAAACATGGGCCGATCAACCTTCTCTTTTCCTTTTCGTGATACCTGCATACCACTGTCTGCATTACTTTGAGAAGATTCTTTTGATCTCAATCTGCCTGTCCATGGCGAAGAATGTGAACCACTGCTAGAGGACGCTCCAGGTCCACTAATATTTTGTGACTGCTGCTGTGAATTCTGTGCAGCATTACCATTTTGTGCATCTACATCATCAATCACATTTACTGGTTTACACCAGCTACTCATCTCATAAAAAACAACATCTCTGCTCACTGTAAACTTACGAGTAGAAGGGTTATAGCATCTCTACCCTTTTTGCTGCAGAGAGTAACCAATAAAGATGCACTTCTCAGCTTTTGGATCCAACTTGGATCTCAACTCATATGGCACATGTACATAGGCAATGCAACCAAAAATTTTCAAATGAGAAATATCTGGTTTCCTACCGGTATACCTCTCCTCTGGAGTCATTCCATGTATTGCTGCAGTGGGTGTCCTGTTCATTATGTAGACTGCTGTAGCAACTGCTTCAGCCCAATAAAAATCTGGCAAGTCTTTTTCATTGAGCATGGCACGAGATACCTCTCCAATATGCCTGTTTTTCCTTTCTGCGATTCCATTTTGTTCTGGGGTATGACTGCATGAATATTGCTGCTTTATGCCATGCTCCTGCAGGAACCTTGCAAACTCATTTGAGAGGTACTCTTCCCCTCCATCTGACCTTAGGCATTTTATTTGCAGGCCTGTTTCTTTTTCAACCATAGCTTTAAGGGTTTTGAAATGCCCAAAAACTTCACTTTTCTTTTTCATAAAATACACCCAAACTTTTCTGCTATAGTCATCAATAAAAGTGACAAAATAATGACAGCCTCCAAGAGATGCAGCTTTAGTAGTCCACACATCAGAGTGGATTAATTGCAATGGATTCTCGCTCTCTTGAACATGTCTAGGAAATGGTTTCCTTGCCTGTTTTCCAAACTGACAGGCTTCACATACCTTATGCATTTCTGCAACCTTGAATTTAGGCAAACCTGCAACAATATTTTGAGTCTGCATTGATTTAAGTCGCTGTACATTAACATGACCAATGCGTTTATGCCGGATATCAATATCTGCAACTACACCGGTCCCATGTGCAAACATTGTTGCACTCAATTCAGACATGTCTGCATCCAATGTAAACATTCTGCCCTTCTTCTTTCCTTTTGCTATCAAGCGACCTTTATTTTTCATATCCTCAACAAAGCATCCATGAGGATTGAATCTGACCTGCAAGCCCTGCTCAACCATTCGACGTTGAACAGAAACCAGATTCTCGGTGATATTCGGGACATGAAATACATCGGACAGGTATTTCTTTTTCCCATCCTGCATAGACAAAGGAATTTTTCCAATCTGCACAATAGGATGTGCAGTATCATCACCAGTCTCCACAAATCCTGGTTTTTCCATTTTTCTTGCATCCTCCATCCATTCTGCATGAGCTGTCATGTGGTTTGATGCACCTGAGTCAACATACCATGCATCATTGCTTTCTTCTGCACTTGTCACAGAATTGTTCATGTGCTGCACCATAAACAAGTGCTCATTTCTGTCATCACCCTGTCTGCTAGAAGATGCATAATTCCCTTGTTGCAGTTTTCCATTCATGATGTCATTCTGCTTTTTATAGCAGTTTTTAGCCATATGACCCATTTTACCACAGTAGTAGCATTCAACATTACTGTTTGCATTTTGGCCTCTTTGCCATCCACCACGACCTCTTTGGCTCCCCCTGCCTCTAGAGTTACCACGTCCTCCTCCATAGGACTGGTTTTCTTGAGTTTGCTGCATATTCTGATTTCTACCACGGTCTCCATATCGGCCTCCTCTACCTCTGCCTCTACCTCTTCCAGCATTTGAGTAACTCAGAAATTAGAAGAGCAATCAACTCCTCAAAATCAGGAAATCTTTCACGGACGGAAATGGATGTTCGGAACTGTGCATAATCCTTTCCTAGACCATTCAAGGTCACAGAAACTAAATCATCATCTTCCACTGGCAACCCAATGGAAGCAAGTGCATCTGCAATCTTCTTCACCTTCATGTGGTAGTCATTGATGCTCATATTTTTTCTTTGCACATTATGCAACTCTTGCTTGAGCTGCATTTTTCTGGCTTGCGTATTTGTGCTATACATTTTTGACAAAGTATCCCATGCCTCCTTTGGCGTACTTGCATCTTGAATATGCACAATCATAGAGTCTGAAATGCTGATAGACAGCCAGTACATAACTTTCCTGGCTCTCTCATGCCATGCTTTAAATGCGTGCATTTGCTGTTGATTGGGAACATCAGGAAGAACTGGTTCTTCTTCATTTCCTGCAACAAATTCCCAATATCCTTTTCCCATAAGGAAATTCGTCATTCTAAACTTCCATGCTTGGAAGTTGTTCTTGTCAAGCTTTTCAGTGACAATCTGTGAGAGAGAATCAGATGCCATTACAGAACACTGCAAAAATTTCTGTCACTGCAAAGAACGCAGCTTCAGCCTCACAAAGGCAAATCTGCAAAACTGATGAAAGTGGTATTTGACCACACAGTCACTTCCTAGTGATGATTTTGCATCAACAGGCAACAGGGATGATTCTGTAACTCCCAATGTCTCTGCCACAAGCATACGATGCAATTTCTACAGTAACTTTTCACCGACTTGTAGAACAGTGGCTGCACAGCATAAAACTGGGCCTTTTCCTGAGCGCGTGCAGAAAACTTTCGCCTCCAAAACAGGCCCCGAAATGGCCTCAAATCAAAAAAACAAGGTCGCCAAGGGCTAAAGCCCTACAACTGGGCCTTTTCCTGAGTGCGTGCAGAAAACTTCCGCCTCCAAAACAGGCCCCGAAATGGCCTCAAATAAAAAAAACAAGGTCGCCAAGGGCTAAAGCCCTGCCCCGCAGCATGTACTGCCCTCTTGCTTCACCGCGAAGGGCGTCTCAACCTGAGACAATGCACTCTTGCAATTTTCGGCTGTACTACCTGCAGAGATCTGCTCCCAAAACAGAAAATGAAAGCAACATTGCTCCTCTTACCAAATCACCGCGAGCTTGGCTTGCTTTCTTGAGCTCCTTACCACGAACAAGGCTCTAATACCATGTCAAGATTGTGGGAGAGAAGGAAGGAGTCTCACTTGTAGCTTTCTTGCTTGCACAATGGGGGAATACACACAGAGGTGGAGGCTGAAAACAGTTTTCCTCTCCTTAGTTGTGTAAGCCAAAAGAACTCAAGTACAGAGAAATAGAAGAACCCTATATATGGGTCTCAAACCAAACTCAACTAACTAAGGTGGCATACTAACTAAGCCACGAACTAGAGTAGATAAGGATAGCTATCATGTAGCTATTATTCATGGGCGGTGTACCAACCGCGTCTGCTCAACTGACAAGTCGGTGACATAAATACACAACGGTCACCCTGGCGTATTACGAGTGGAGCTCGATATCTCAACAATTTATGTGTGACACTTAAAATCAGCTTCATTAATTAAGCCTTTTAGGGAACAAGGTTCGTTCGCGCAAATTATAGCACAGACACGAAAACAGAGCAAAGCAATCTATTGACAAACAAGATCAAACAAGTTCCTTAACTTATCTTCAAGTTAATCTTTGTCTCCCGCCCATACAGGAGAAATTATGTTTCGCTTCTGTCCGACAGAAGTATCCCTTCTGCCCTGCAGAAGTGACTGGTCCAATTCACATGGCACCAAAACTCAATCCCTTATCTAGAATAGGATCTCCCAACATGCCCAGATGTTGGGGGCCACGGAGGTCTTTAACTCCATTCTAGACCTAGCAAGGGGTGTCCAGAGCTCCAACTGACCCGCAAGCTGTCTAGGAGCGAAACATCATTCCCGTGGTTGGCCTTTTCACCGCTCGACCTTCGGCCCATGAATCGAGCAGTGCCCTCTCGGGTTAATACGCGGTGCGACCATGGAGGTGATCCACCCGTACAATATATCCTTCCTTAATTAAATCCTTTAAGAATCAAGCACAAACAAGGCATTCAGCCTAATATCATTTTCCAAGAAAACGTTCCTTTATTCCCATGGCGTCTTGTCATCACAGACCCTTGCCATGCATTTACCATAAATCACAAGCACTTGGAATAATCATCCAAACAACAACTAACAACCAGTTGAATGTAAAAGCATTTAGGATATTGTTTGATCAACCAATAAAACCAATTGCATTCTTTCCAAAACAATGCAAGAGTAGATGAAATAATATTTCCCATTGCATAATTGCTCTTCCCCTTGGGATCTAAGAGCAATATTATGCAAAAATGCTCTTAACACTTTCTTCCTTCGGCCAGGGTATATGTTAAGGGTACAAACACTATTCATGATGTAAGTTCTATAGGTCACTTACCTTGATTGATAACCCAACCCTGAGTTTGGATTAGCAAAAGTCATCGTTATCCGACGGATCTCAAGATATCTTAGTTTTAACCCTTACGATTAATTTCTTGTACTAGCTCTTAGTCAAGTCATGAGGCAGATAGAAATGTATCCTCATATATCAAACATGTTATAGGCATAACATATAAATACTTGATAAGATAAGTGCGAGATGATCTCAAGTAATTAGACTCCAATAGGCCTCGCATTGACCTAGAATCTAGTTTTTCTTAGTATTTGGCCTGTTAAGCTAAGTACTTTTGAAGTATCTAAACTTTAAACTAGTACTTCTCCATTCATGATTCTTAATGTCATATTCTTTTAGCAATTATGCTATCTATAACCCTTGACTATACTTTAATCTAGCATTTCTATGCCCAATCTTTTAATGTCGTTCTTTTGACGACTATGCCATTCATAACGCTTGACTAATTCTTCCTTGTAATTGCTCTACTAGCAAATAAGTCATATGTGACTAGGTGCAATTATCTTCCCTTGATATATGCACTTCACAAACTCCATCTTCCGAGTAAGCGAGATGAAATTTATCCTTTCCCATGACCTATACTCGTGCAATAGTATGGGCTTAACGTATCTCATACGAGAATCAAAGCAAGCATCTATCAACTTGAAAATACATTACTTACAACCGGAACTATAGTTGGATTGACAGTGATGCCCTTGCTCGAAGCCTTGTTGTTGGTTGCGGGATTGTCATCCGCACGCGACATTCTTCGCTTGGAGGCCATCGTCCGCAGGTAGACTCAAGAGATTAAGAAGGTGGAGTAGATTCAAGATGGGAGAGCGTAAGAGAACATGGTTAAGTCAAGGATCGAGATAGAGGGAATTGAGCCAACTCTCTTCCTTGCAGCCTCTCGGGGTGACTCTTCTCTCTCTCTCTCTCTCTCTCTCTCTCTCTCTCTCTCTCTCTCTCAAGCTCTCTTTCGAGCTCTTCCTCACAATCTCTTGGAGGAGTATCCTCCTCTCTACCTCTCTCTTGCAGCCTCTCGGGGTCTCCTTCTGCTTTCTATGCCTCTCCCATGCCTCATATTTATAGCGAATTAGAGAAGAGGGCTTGTGGTTGAGAAGTAGAGCTCTTTATGGAGGGGGATCTTGGAAAGATCAGTTATCTGATGCTCAGATCATAAATCTGATGGTTCCATTGGCTCCGAAAGGGGGGTAAAACTCCAAGACACTTGCTTAGAAAGCTCTCAGTTCGCTCCTTCTTCTTTTCTCTGTTCGAAGCGCTGTCTGCTGCCTGTAAACTGCGATCACGGCGCGCGCGATTTCGCCAGTCACTTTTCTTTATTTTTTATTTTATAAAATCTTCAAACTCACTAAAATATCACTCGTCTTTTCTTTTAAATGGCATCTAGTTCCGTATCGTTTTTTAAGGATAATATCTAAAATATACTAGCTTTGCCCAAAATCTAATATTTTTGGACCTTCCAAACTATACACATGAACTTAGTGATTAATATAACTCATAAGTCTCGTTCACGTTGTAATTTACGTGAAGGGTATCTACGGTCTTTGCCAATTCGAGAAAAGTATCGAATTTACGACTCTTGATTTTTCTAAATAAAATATTTTAAATTAAATGAAAATTATCAATAGTTAATGTTACTTAGTTTTTACCTTAGTTAGTCTTTAGTCAGTAATCTTACTAACTTATTAATTGACTAACTAACTTACGAACCAACCAACTAACTTTTATTGTGCGGAGATATTACATCCTCCTCCCCTTTGAGAAATCGAGATGTCCTCATCTCGAGAGAAACAGGGGGTATCATCTTGGAATATGTGGGTTATGGAACACCGCGCTTCTGCTGCGCTACTCTGACCTCTCACAGACATACGATCTTTTGAAAAGAACAACCTATGGTATTTGATATATTTGAGTCTTGGTTACAATAGAAAATTTATTGTAGTTACATCTCATGGATATCTTCTAGGTTTTTCCTAAGCACTTGGTATATTCTAGATCATTGGAGCTTGTACGGCTTATTTCTTGTAAGCTCGAGTTCTCTTCGAGTTCCGTGGGGACAATTGATATAGTTATGTCCGATGTTGTGACACTCAGAGCATCGGTGTTTAGGGTGCTTTGGACATTCCCTTTTGAAATGACCTAACTCCCTGCAATAGAAACAGGGCGGAGCTTTATCACTTGTGGTCACAGGATTTTTGGTTGTCCTTAGTAAGATTTTCTTCTTTAGACCAAAGTGTTCTAGGATTCTTTTAGCAGATTGGAGTGGTCCTTTACCTTGGAAACTACATTTCCAGATTGTCCTGCCCTTAGTTCGGGACTGAGCTCCATGGACAATTGGCTTTGCTTGTAATGCCAAAGAATACTTCCAAGCTTCGACATTCTGGTAAGACCCAATCTATATCAGTTGAGAAGAAATGACTTAAGAGAAATTCATTGCACATTATGACTATCATTCCTTGCCAGAGTATCTCTAATCATTTGCAAGTTCTAGGCTCAAAATAGACGCAACTCATATTACTCAAGTTAACTGTAGTTACAAGAGTAAAGTTTATTCCAATACAAGTTGTATTTCATGTCGACAAAATTTCTAGGATTTCTAATAATCCTAAAGTGGTGTAGTAGGTTCTAAGTATTCGTCTTCATATGATTCCTCTATATATCCGAAGACTGCACTTGTGTAACTTCGTTTTCTTGGAGACTCCGTATCTTTTGGACTTAAGTCAGCGCAGTCTACTTGGACATGTCCTAGCTCATTGCAATGGAAACATTGACGGTAGGGACATCTCCTACGGATGTGCCCTATCTCTCCACATGTATGGCATCTCTTACCCAGATCTCGGGAGTCATCTTTACTAAAATTTTCCGATTTAAATTCTTCGACGATTGGATTCGCTCGGAGTAATGCGTCTTGCAAGTCTGTTGGACGCATTGCTTCAAGACGGTGGTTCAGAGGAGTGTTTAGGCCATGGCAAAACTTGGATACTTGGTGCTGCGCAATATCCATAGGTGGTGCGTATTTCAGTAGGGTTACAAACTTTGAGTAGTAAGCTTCCAAAGTTAATCCTAGTTGCTTTAGCCTGAAGAGTTCATTCATCTTCAAAGTCTGGTAGTTTGGCGGAAGGTATCGTCTGCGTACAGCGTCTTTCAGCTGAACCCAAGTAACAGCGGCTTCAGAAACACCTTCATCTTTGCACCATTGCTTCCACCGTAATCGAGCCTGGCCAACTAACTTAAGTTTGTCTATCATTGCTTGATTGGTAGAGGCAGTTCCCGAAGCAAAGAAACAGTCATCCATCGACTCGATCCATATCTCTGCCTCTGCTGCAATGTCCATCCCTTCTCCATCAAACTCGGGTACCTTAATTTGCTTGAGAAGGAATTTCTTCTCTTGCATGTCAACATTCGTGGGTGCAGAAGGTGCCTAACAATCAAGCCATACTGCTTAGATTATTTTGTTTAGGATATGTCTACGAACCATACATTAATCAATCACGTATCATTACAAAATTTCGCTGTGATACCGACCGTGAGGTGCCCGCCCATCGGCTTTCCAGGCACTCTTTTGGCGGTCTATCGAGAAACGAATCTAAGCGTCGCTGCCCGGCACTCCCAAGGAATGTTCCGAGTTTTGTCGCCTAGGGTTTCCGGAATCCGCCTCGCAACGGAACGTTCACGACCGAACCCACCAGGATCGACCTGAAATTTGGGTTCCTAGTTGTCAAGGTCTCCTGTTAGCATTCTAGCGTCGGGTATTGGGCATCCTACTTTACGCAGAGATACCCAACCCGAAGCAGATCTATGCCGCACTTGGTTCAAAGAGAATGGGAAACGAGAGGGATGCGTTGCTCAACCTCTCTGCCCATAGGGCATAGTCCCATTCCGGTCCCCTAAAACGGCACGAATCGGGTTCTAACCTATCAATACCTAAAGGTCGAATGACGATACAAACTTGTGAGAAGCCTCCCAGTTCTCTGGGACCACCCTGCCCATAGGACGGACCCGTCGGGGGTTCCGCCCACCCGCTTCCCTTAATAGCTTTAGTTTTCTAATTAGGTCCTACCACATTTATGTCAAGATTGTGGGAGAGAAGGAAGGAGTCTCACTTGTAGCTTTCTTGCTTGCACAATTGGGGAATACACACAGAGGTGGAGGCTGAAAACAATTCTTCTCTTCTTAGTTGTGTAAGCCAAAAGAACTCAAGTACAAAGAAATAGAAGAACCCTATATATGGGTCTCAAACCAAACTCAACTAACTAAGGTGGCATACTAACTGAGCCACGAACTAGAGTAGATAAGGATAGCTATCATGTAGCTATTATTCATGGGCGGTGTACCAACCGCGTCTGCTCAACTGACAAGTCGGTGACATAAATACACAACGGTCACCCTGGCGTATCACGAGTGGAGCTCGATATCTCAACACTCCCCCTCGAGCTCAATCCCAATTCCTGCACACCAAGTAGGTCTCTGAACTTGCGTAGCTTCTCTGCGCGCCCAATGCCTTCGTGAATATGTCAGCTACCTGATCCTCTGTGCTGACATAAACTAGATCAATAAGACCTAGTAAAACACCTCTCTCACACATAGTGATAATGCACCTCAATGTGCTTTGTTCTAGCATGATAGACTGGGTTATTTGCCAAGTGTATACTACTCATGTTGTCACAATAAATGACAACTGGTCCATCTGTAGAGTGATGCATATCATAAAGTAGCTTATGCAACCAAGCTACCTCACATGCAGCCATTGCTGCACCCCTGTACTCAGCCTCTGTGCTCGACAAGGCAACTGTAGGCTGTTTCTTGCTGCTCCAAGTGACTGCATCACTCCCAAAAGAGAACACATATCCACTGGTAGATCGTCTATCGGAAATACTACCAGCCCAATCAGCATCAGTGTATCTATGCAACTGTATCTGAACCCCAGTCTCATAAAATAGTCCATACTGTAATGTGGACTTCACATACCTGAGTATGCGTCTAGCTGCATCCAAATGTGGTTTCCTTGGAGCCTGCATAAACTGACTTACCAATCCAACAGCATAGCTCAAATCTGGCCTGGTAATAGTCATATAAATCAAGCTTCCTACTATGCGTCTGTACATAGTAGGGTCTTCTAGAAGCTCACCTGCATCTGTGTTTAGGGTGCTTTGGACATTCCCTTTTGAAATGACCTAACTCCCTGCAATAGAAACAGGGCGGAGCTTTATCACTTGTGGTCACAGGATTTTTGGTTGTCCTTAGTAAGATTTTCTTCTTTAGCTCAAAGTGTTCTAGGATTCTTTTAGCAGATTGGAGTGGTCCTTTACCTTGGAAACTACATTTCCAGATTGTCCTGCCCTTAGTTCGGGACTGAGCTCCATGGACAATTGGCTTTGCTTGTAATGCCAAAGAATACTTCCAAGCTTCGACATTCTGGTAAGACCCAATCTATATCAGTTGAGAAGAAATGACTTAAGAGAAATTCATTGCACATTATGACTATCATTCCTTGCCAGAGTATCTCTAATCATTTGCAAGTTCTAGGCTCAAAATAGACGCAACTCATATTACTCAAGTTAACTGTAGTTACAAGAGTAAAGTTTATTCCAATACAAGTTGTATTTCATGTCGACAAAATTTCTAGGATTTCTAATAATCCTAAAGTGGTGTAGTAGGTTCTAAGTATTCGTCTTCATATGATTCCTCTATATATCCGAAGACTGCACTTGTGTAACTTCGTTTTCTTGGAGACTCCGTATCTTTTGGACTTAAGTCAGCGCAGTCTACTTGGACATGTCCTAGCTCATTGCAATGGAAACATTGACGGTAGGGACATCTCCTATGGATGTGCCCTATCTCTCCACATGTATGGCATCTCTTACCCAGATCTCGGGAGTCATCTTTACTAAAATTTTCCGATTTAAATTCTTCGACGATTGGATTCGCTCGGAGTAATGCGTCTTGCAAGTCTGTTGGACGCATTGCTTCAAGACGGTGGTTCAGAGGAGTGTTTAGGCCATGGCAAAACTTGGATACTTGGTGCTGCGCAATATCCATAGGTGGTGCGTATTTCAGTAGGGTTACAAACTTTGAGTAGTAAGCTTCCAAAGTTAATCTTAGTTGCTTTAGCCTGAAGAGTTCATTCATCTTCAAAGTCTGGTAGTTTGGCGGAAGGTATCGTCTGCGTACAGCGTCTTTCACCTGAACCCAAGTAACAGCGGCTTCAGAAACACCTTCATCTTTGCACCATTGCTTCCACCGTAATCGAGCCTGGCCAACTAACTTAAGTTTGTCTATCATTGCTTGATTGGTAGAGGCAGTTCCCGAAGCAAAGAAACAGTCATCCATCGACTCGATCCATATCTCTGCCTCTGCTGCAATGTCCATCCCTTCTCCATCAAACTCGGGTACCTTAATTTGCTTGAGAAGGAATTTCTTCTCTTGCATGTCAACATTCGTGGGTGCAGAAGGTGCCTAACAATCAAGCCATACTGCTTAGATTATTTTGTTTCGGATATGTCTACGAACCATACATTAATCAATCACGTATCATTACAAAATTTCGCTGTGATACCGACCGTGAGGTGCCCGCCCATCGGCTTTCCAGGCACTCTTTTGGCGGTCTATCGAGAAACGAATCTAAGCGTCGCTGCCCGGCACTCCCAAGGAATGTTCCGAGTTTTGTCGCCTAGGGTTTCCGGAATCCGCCTCGCAACGGAACGTTCACGACCGAACCCACCAGGATCGACCTGAAATTTGGGTTCCTAGTTGTCAAGGTCTCCTGTTAGCATTCTAGCGTCGGGTATTGGGCATCCTACTTTACGCAGAGATACCCAACCCGAAGCAGATCTATGCCGCACTTGGTTCAAAGAGAATGGGAAACGAGAGGGATGCGTTGCTCAACCTCTCTGCCCATAGGGCATAGTCCCATTCCGGTCCCCTAAAACGGCACGAATCGGGTTCTAACCTATCAATACCTAAAGGTCGAATGACGATACAAACTTGTGAGAAGCCTCCCAGTTCTCTGGGACCACCCTGCCCATAGGACGGACCCGTCGGGGGTTCCGCCCACCCGCTTCCCTTAATAGCTTTAGTTTTCTAATTAGGTCCTACCACATTTATGTCAAGATTGTGGGAGAGAAGGAAGGAGTCTCACTTGTAGCTTTCTTGCTTGCACAATTGGGGAATACACACAGAGGTGGAGGCTGAAAACAATTCTTCTCTTCTTAGTTGTGTAAGCCAAAAGAACTCAAGTACAAAGAAATAGAAGAACCCTATATATGGGTCTCAAACCAAACTCAACTAACTAAGGTGGCATACTAACTGAGCCACGAACTAGAGTAGATAAGGATAGCTATCATGTAGCTATTATTCATGGGCGGTGTACCAACCGCGTCTGCTCAACTGACAAGTCGGTGACATAAATACACAACGGTCACCCTGGCGTATCACGAGTGGAGCTCGATATCTCAACACTCCCCCTCGAGCTCAATCCCAATTCCTGCACACCAAGTAGGTCTCTGAACTTGCGTAGCTTCTCTGCGCGCCCAATGCCTTCGTGAATATGTCAGCTACCTGATCCTCTGTGCTGACATAAACTAGATCAATAAGACCTAGTAAAACACCTCTCTCACACATAGTGATAATGCACCTCAATGTGCTTTGTTCTAGCATGATAGACTGGGTTATTTGCCAAGTGTATACTACTCATGTTGTCACAATAAATGACAACTGGTCCATCTGTAGAGTGATGCATATCATAAAGTAGCTTATGCAACCAAGCTACCTCACATGCAGCCATTGCTGCACCCCTGTACTCAGCCTCTGTGCTCGACAAGGCAACTGTAGGCTGTTTCTTGCTGCTCCAAGTGACTGCATCACTCCCAAAAGAGAACACATATCCACTGGTAGATCGTCTATCGGAAATACTACCAGCCCAATCAGCATCAGTGTATCCATGCAACTGTATCTGAACCCCAGTCTCATAAAATAGTCCATACTGTAATGTGGACTTCACATACCTGAGTATGCGTCTAGCTGCATCCAAATGTGGTTTCCTTGGAGCCTGCATAAACTGACTTACCAATCCAACAGCATAGCTCAAATCTGGCCTGGTAATAGTCATATAAATCAAGCTTCCTACTATGCGTCTGTACATAGTAGGGTCTTCTAGAAGCTCACCTGCATCTGTGCTCAGCTTCACATTCTGCTCCAAAGGAACCGAAATAGGCTTACAGCCTGTCATCCCATATTTGGACAGCATGTCCAATCCATACTGCCTCTGCAAGAGCTGTATCCCACTTGGTGATCTATTCACCTCAATACCCAAGAAATAACGCAGCTCTCCCAAATCCTTCATTTCAAACTTCTGCTTCAATAGCATTTTCACATGAAGGATATCTTCATCACTGTCACCTGCCACAATCAAATCATCAACATAAATGACAAGTAGCATAATACCTTTCTCTGTTTTTCTCACATAAAGTGAGAAATTTGCCTTGGAAATCTGAAAGCCAATAGTGACAAGATACTGTCCTATCTTGTCAGACCATGCTCTAGGTGCTTGCTTCAAGCCATACAAGGCTTTCTTCAACCTGCAAACAAGCTCAGGATGAACAGCATGCACCTAACCTGGTGGTTGCTCCATATAGACCTCTTCTTGCAAATCACCGTGCAAGAAGGCATTCTTTACATCCATCTGATGTAAAGACCATCCCTTTGATGCAGCCATAGCAATGACTGCTCTTACGGTTGCCATCCTTGCAACCGGACTGAATGTTTCTTCATAGTCAATGCCATATGTTTATGCATACCCCTTGACTACTAATCTTGCCTTGTATCTGTTCACAGAACCATCTGCATTGTGCTTCACCTTATAAACCCACTTACAGCCAATTGCATTTTTACCTTTAGGCAAAGGTACCAATTCCCATGTAGCATTTGCTTCCAAGGCATCCATTTCTTCATCCACGGCTTTCTCCCATTTTTCTTTTCCCATGGCTTGCTCAAAAGAAGTGGGTTCCGGTTCCTGTATCACTTTGACCATATATGCATAGTGAATGGCTGTAAATCCATCATATTTCAGCCTATCCACAGGATACCTAGCTCTCGTAGACTTGCGCAAAGTAGGTTCACTCCCAGGTGCTCTCAAAACATCCCTGGTCTTCCTTACTCCAGGTGTAACAATAGAAGGAATACCCAACTCATCATCAATGCTCTGTTCTGAGCCACTGGATTCACCATCCACATAAGAGTGACCTGCATTCACATCAAACATGGGCCGATCAACCTTCTCTTTTCCTTTTCGTGATACCTGCATACCACTGTCTGCATTACTTTGAGAAGATTCTTTTGATCTCAATCTGCCTGTCCATGGCGAAGAATGTGAACCACTGCTAGAGGACGCTCCAGGTCCACTAATATTTTGTGACTGCTGCTGTGAATTCTGTGCAGCATTACCATTTTGTGCATCTACATCATCAATCACATTTACTGGTTTACACCAGCTACTCATCTCATAAAAAACAACATCTCTGCTCACTGTAAACTTACGAGTAGAAGGGTTATAGCATCTCTACCCTTTTTGCTGCAGAGAGTAACCAATAAAGATGCACTTCTCAGCTTTTGGATCCAACTTGGATCTCAACTCATATGGCACATGTACATAGGCAATGCAACCAAAAATTTTCAAATGAGAAATATCTGGTTTCCTACCGGTATACCTCTCCTCTGGAGTCATTCCATGTATTGCTGCAGTGGGTGTCCTGTTCATTATGTAGACTGCTGTAGCAACTGCTTCAGCCCAATAAAAATCTGGCAAGTCTTTTTCATTGAGCATGGCACGAGATACCTCTCCAATATGCCTGTTTTTCCTTTCTGCGATTCCATTTTGTTCTGGGGTATGACTGCATGAATATTGCTGCTTTATGCCATGCTCCTGCAGGAACCTTGCAAACTCATTTGAGAGGTACTCTTCCCCTCCATCTGACCTTAGGCATTTTATTTGCAGGCCTGTTTCTTTTTCAACCATAGCTTTAAGGGTTTTGAAATGCCCAAAAACTTCACTTTTCTTTTTCATAAAATACACCCAAACTTTTCTGCTATAGTCATCAATAAAAGTGACAAAATAATGACAGCCTCCAAGAGATGCAGCTTTAGTAGTCCACACATCAGAGTGGATTAATTGCAATGGATTCTCGCTCTCTTGAACATGTCTAGGAAATGGTTTCCTTGCCTGTTTTCCAAACTGACAGGCTTCACATACCTTATGCATTTCTGCAACCTTGAATTTAGGCAAACCTGCAACAATATTTTGAGTCTGCATTGATTTAAGTCGCTGTACATTAACATGACCAATGCGTTTATGCCGGATATCAATATCTGCAACTACACCGGTCCCATGTGCAAACATTGTTGCACTCAATTCAGACATGTCTGCATCCAATGTAAACATTCTGCCCTTCTTCTTTCCTTTTGCTATCAAGCGACCTTTATTTTTCATATCCTCAACAAAGCATCCATGAGGATTGAATCTGACCTGCAAGCCCTGCTCAACCATTCGACGTTGAACAGAAACCAGATTCTCGGTGATATTCGGGACATGAAATACATCGGACAGGTATTTCTTTTTCCCATCCTGCATAGACAAAGGAATTTTTCCAATCTGCACAATAGGATGTGCAGTATCATCACCAGTCTCCACAAATCCTGGTTTTTCCATTTTTCTTGCATCCTCCATCCATTCTGCATGAGCTGTCATGTGGTTTGATGCACCTGAGTCAACATACCATGCATCATTGCTTTCTTCTGCACTTGTCACAGAATTGTTCATGTGCTGCACCATAAACAAGTGCTCATTTCTATCATCACCCTGTCTGCTAGAAGATGCATAATTCCCTTGTTGCAGTTTTCCATTCATGATGTCATTCTGCTTTTTATAGCAGTTTTTAGCCATATGACCCATTTTACCACAGTAGTAGCATTCAACATTACTGTTTGCATTTTGGCCTCTTTGCCATCCACCACGACCTCTTTGGCTCCCCCTGCCTCTAGAGTTACCACGTCCTCCTCCATAGGACTGGTTTTCTTGAGTTTGCTGCATATTCTGATTTCTACCACGGTCTCCATATCGGCCTCCTCTACCTCTGCCTCTACCTCTTCCAGCATTTGAGTAACTCAGAAATTAGAAGAGCAATCAACTCCTCAAAATCAGGAAATCTTTCACGGACGGAAATGGATGTTCGGAACTGTGCATAATCCTTTCCTAGACCATTCAAGGTCACAGAAACTAAATCATCATCTTCCACTGGCAACCCAATGGAAGCAAGTGCATCTGCAATCTTCTTCACCTTCATGTGGTAGTCATTGATGCTCATATTTTTTCTTTGCACATTATGCAACTCTTGCTTGAGCTGCATTTTTCTGGCTTGCGTATTTGTGCTATACATTTTTGACAAAGTATCCCATGCCTCCTTTGGCGTACTTGCATCTTGAATATGCACAATCATAGAGTCTGAAATGCTGATAGACAGCCAGTACATAACTTTCCTGGCTCTCTCATGCCATGCTTTAAATGCGTGCATTTGCTGTTGATTGGGAACATCAGGAAGAACTGGTTCTTCTTCATTTCCTGCAACAAATTCCCAATATCCTTTTCCCATAAGGAAATTCGTCATTCTAAACTTCCATGCTTGGAAGTTGTTCTTGTCAAGCTTTTCAGTGACAATCTGTGAGAGAGAATCAGATGCCATTACAGAACACTGCAAAAATTTCTGTCACTGCAAAGAACGCAGCTTCAGCCTCACAAAGGCAAATCTGCAAAACTGATGAAAGTGGTATTTGACCACACAGTCACTTCCTAGTGATGATTTTGCATCAACAGGCAACAGGGATGATTCTGTAACTCCCAATGTCTCTGCCACAAGCATACGATGCAATTTCTACAGTAACTTTTCACCGACTTGTAGAACAGTGGCTGCACAGCATAAAACTGGGCCTTTTCCTGAGCGCGTGCAGAAAACTTTCGCCTCCAAAACAGGCCCCGAAATGGCCTCAAATCAAAAAAACAAGGTCGCCAAGGGCTAAAGCCCTACAACTGGGCCTTTTCCTGAGTGCGTGCAGAAAACTTCCGCCTCCAAAACAGGCCCCGAAATGGCCTCAAATAAAAAAAACAAGGTCGCCAAGGGCTAAAGCCCTGCCCCGCAGCATGTACTGCCCTCTTGCTTCACCGCGAAGGGCGTCTCAACCTGAGACAATGCACTCTTGCAATTTTCGGCTGTACTACCTGCAGAGATCTGCTCCCAAAACAGAAAATGAAAGCAACATTGCTCCTCTTACCAAATCACCGCGAGCTTGGCTTGCTTTCTTGAGCTCCTTACCACGAACAAGGCTCTAATACCATGTCAAGATTGTGGGAGAGAAGGAAGGAGTCTCACTTGTAGCTTTCTTGCTTGCACAATGGGGGAATACACACAGAGGTGGAGGCTGAAAACAGTTTTCCTCTCCTTAGTTGTGTAAGCCAAAAGAACTCAAGTACAGAGAAATAGAAGAACCCTATATATGGGTCTCAAACCAAACTCAACTAACTAAGGTGGCATACTAACTAAGCCACGAACTAGAGTAGATAAGGATAGCTATCATGTAGCTATTATTCATGGGCGGTGTACCAACCGCGTCTGCTCAACTGACAAGTCGGTGACATAAATACACAACGGTCACCCTGGCGTATTACGAGTGGAGCTCGATATCTCAACAATTTATGTGTGACACTTAAAATCAGCTTCATTAATTAAGCCTTTTAGGGAACAAGGTTCGTTCGCGCAAATTATAGCACAGACACGAAAACAGAGCAAAGCAATCTATTGACAAACAAGATCAAACAAGTTCCTTAACTTATCTTCAAGTTAATCTTTGTCTCCCGCCCATACAGGAGAAATTATGTTTCGCTTCTGTCCGACAGAAGTATCCCTTCTGCCCTGCAGAAGTGACTGGTCCAATTCACATGGCACCAAAACTCAATCCCTTATCTAGAATAGGATCTCCCAACATGCCCAGATGTTGGGGGCCACGGAGGTCTTTAACTCCATTCTAGACCTAGCAAGGGGTGTCCAGAGCTCCAACTGACCCGCAAGCTGTCTAGGAGCGAAACATCATTCCCGTGGTTGGCCTTTTCACCGCTCGACCTTCGGCCCATGAATCGAGCAGTGCCCTCTCGGGTTAATACGCGGTGCGACCATGGAGGTGATCCACCCGTACAATATATCCTTCCTTAATTAAATCCTTTAAGAATCAAGCACAAACAAGGCATTCAGCCTAATATCATTTTCCAAGAAAACGTTCCTTTATTCCCATGGCGTCTTGTCATCACAGACCCTTGCCATGCATTTACCATAAATCACAAGCACTTGGAATAATCATCCAAACAACAACTAACAACCAGTTGAATGTAAAAGCATTTAGGATATTGTTTGATCAACCAATAAAACCAATTGCATTCTTTCCAAAACAATGCAAGAGTAGATGAAATAATATTTCCCATTGCATAATTGCTCTTCCCCTTGGGATCTAAGAGCAATATTATGCAAAAATGCTCTTAACACTTTCTTCCTTCGGCCAGGGTATATGTTAAGGGTACAAACACTATTCATGATGTAAGTTCTATAGGTCACTTACCTTGATTGATAACCCAACCCTGAGTTTGGATTAGCAAAAGTCATCGTTATCCGACGGATCTCAAGATATCTTAGTTTTAACCCTTACGATTAATTTCTTGTACTAGCTCTTAGTCAAGTCATGAGGCAGATAGAAATGTATCCTCATATATCAAACATGTTATAGGCATAACATATAAATACTTGATAAGATAAGTGCGAGATGATCTCAAGTAATTAGACTCCAATAGGCCTCGCATTGACCTAGAATCTAGTTTTTCTTAGTATTTGGCCTGTTAAGCTAAGTACTTTTGAAGTATCTAAACTTTAAACTAGTACTTCTCCATTCATGATTCTTAATGTCATATTCTTTTAGCAATTATGCTATCTATAACCCTTGACTATACTTTAATCTAGCATTTCTATGCCCAATCTTTTAATGTCGTTCTTTTGACGACTATGCCATTCATAACGCTTGACTAATTCTTCCTTGTAATTGCTCTACTAGCAAATAAGTCATATGTGACTAGGTGCAATTATCTTCCCTTGATATATGCACTTCACAAACTCCATCTTCCGAGTAAGCGAGATGAAATTTATCCTTTCCCATGACCTATACTCGTGCAATAGTATGGGCTTAACGTATCTCATACGAGAATCAAAGCAAGCATCTATCAACTTGAAAATACATTACTTACAACCGGAACTATAGTTGGATTGACAGTGATGCCCTTGCTCGAAGCCTTGTTGTTGGTTGCGGGATTGTCATCCGCACGCGACATTCTTCGCTTGGAGGCCATCGTCCGCAGGTAGACTCAAGAGATTAAGAAGGTGGAGTAGATTCAAGATGGGAGAGCGTAAGAGAACATGGTTAAGTCAAGGATCGAGATAGAGGGAATTGAGCCAACTCTCTTCCTTGCAGCCTCTCGGGGTGACTCTTCTCTCTCTCTCTCTCTCTCTCTCTCTCTCTCTCTCTCTCTCTCTCAAGCTCTCTTTCGAGCTCTTCCTCACAATCTCTTGGAGGAGTATCCTCCTCTCTACCTCTCTCTTGCAGCCTCTCGGGGTCTCCTTCTGCTTTCTATGCCTCTCCCATGCCTCATATTTATAGCGAATTAGAGAAGAGGGCTTGTGGTTGAGAAGTAGAGCTCTTTATGGAGGGGGATCTTGGAAAGATCAGTTATCTGATGCTCAGATCATAAATCTGATGGTTCCATTGGCTCCGAAAGGGGGGTAAAACTCCAAGACACTTGCTTAGAAAGCTCTCAGTTCGCTCCTTCTTCTTTTCTCTGTTCGAAGCGCTGTCTGCTGCCTGTAAACTGCGATCACGGCGCGCGCGATTTCGCCAGTCACTTTTCTTTATTTTTTATTTTATAAAATCTTCAAACTCACTAAAATATCACTCGTCTTTTCTTTTAAATGGCATCTAGTTCCGTATCGTTTTTTAAGGATAATATCTAAAATATACTAGCTTTGCCCAAAATCTAATATTTTTGGACCTTCCAAACTATACACATGAACTTAGTGATTAATATAACTCATAAGTCTCGTTCACGTTGTAATTTACGTGAAGGGTATCTACGGTCTTTGCCAATTCGAGAAAAGTATCGAATTTACGACTCTTGATTTTTCTAAATAAAATATTTTAAATTAAATGAAAATTATCAATAGTTAATGTTACTTAGTTTTTACCTTAGTTAGTCTTTAGTCAGTAATCTTACTAACTTATTAATTGACTAACTAACTTACGAACCAACCAACTAACTTTTATTGTGCGGAGATATTACATCCTCCTCCCCTTTGAGAAATCGAGATGTCCTCATCTCGAGAGAAACAGGGGGTATCATCTTGGAATATGTGGGTTATGGAACACCGCGCTTCTGCTGCGCTACTCTGACCTCTCACAGACATACGATCTTTTGAAAAGAACAACCTATGGTATTTGATATATTTGAGTCTTGGTTACAATAGAAAATTTATTGTAGTTACATCTCATGGATATCTTCTAGGTTTTTCCTAAGCACTTGGTATATTCTAGATCATTGGAGCTTGTACGGCTTATTTCTTGTAAGCTCGAGTTCTCTTCGAGTTCCGTGGGGACAATTGATATAGTTATGTCCGATGTTGTGACACTCAGAGCATCGGTGTTTAGGGTGCTTTGGACATTCCCTTTTGAAATGACCTAACTCCCTGCAATAGAAACAGGGCGGAGCTTTATCACTTGTGGTCACAGGATTTTTGGTTGTCCTTAGTAAGATTTTCTTCTTTAGACCAAAGTGTTCTAGGATTCTTTTAGCAGATTGGAGTGGTCCTTTACCTTGGAAACTACATTTCCAGATTGTCCTGCCCTTAGTTCGGGACTGAGCTCCATGGACAATTGGCTTTGCTTGTAATGCCAAAGAATACTTCCAAGCTTCGACATTCTGGTAAGACCCAATCTATATCAGTTGAGAAGAAATGACTTAAGAGAAATTCATTGCACATTATGACTATCATTCCTTGCCAGAGTATCTCTAATCATTTGCAAGTTCTAGGCTCAAAATAGACGCAACTCATATTACTCAAGTTAACTGTAGTTACAAGAGTAAAGTTTATTCCAATACAAGTTGTATTTCATGTCGACAAAATTTCTAGGATTTCTAATAATCCTAAAGTGGTGTAGTAGGTTCTAAGTATTCGTCTTCATATGATTCCTCTATATATCCGAAGACTGCACTTGTGTAACTTCGTTTTCTTGGAGACTCCGTATCTTTTGGACTTAAGTCAGCGCAGTCTACTTGGACATGTCCTAGCTCATTGCAATGGAAACATTGACGGTAGGGACATCTCCTACGGATGTGCCCTATCTCTCCACATGTATGGCATCTCTTACCCAGATCTCGGGAGTCATCTTTACTAAAATTTTCCGATTTAAATTCTTCGACGATTGGATTCGCTCGGAGTAATGCGTCTTGCAAGTCTGTTGGACGCATTGCTTCAAGACGGTGGTTCAGAGGAGTGTTTAGGCCATGGCAAAACTTGGATACTTGGTGCTGCGCAATATCCATAGGTGGTGCGTATTTCAGTAGGGTTACAAACTTTGAGTAGTAAGCTTCCAAAGTTAATCCTAGTTGCTTTAGCCTGAAGAGTTCATTCATCTTCAAAGTCTGGTAGTTTGGCGGAAGGTATCGTCTGCGTACAGCGTCTTTCAGCTGAACCCAAGTAACAGCGGCTTCAGAAACACCTTCATCTTTGCACCATTGCTTCCACCGTAATCGAGCCTGGCCAACTAACTTAAGTTTGTCTATCATTGCTTGATTGGTAGAGGCAGTTCCCGAAGCAAAGAAACAGTCATCCATCGACTCGATCCATATCTCTGCCTCTGCTGCAATGTCCATCCCTTCTCCATCAAACTCGGGTACCTTAATTTGCTTGAGAAGGAATTTCTTCTCTTGCATGTCAACATTCGTGGGTGCAGAAGGTGCCTAACAATCAAGCCATACTGCTTAGATTATTTTGTTTCGGATATGTCTACGAACCATACATTAATCAATCACGTATCATTACAAAATTTCGCTGTGATACCGACCGTGAGGTGCCCGCCCATCGGCTTTCCAGGCACTCTTTTGGCGGTCTATCGAGAAACGAATCTAAGCGTCGCTGCCCGGCACTCCCAAGGAATGTTCCGAGTTTTGTCGCCTAGGGTTTCCGGAATCCGCCTCGCAACGGAACGTTCACGACCGAACCCACCAGGATCGACCTGAAATTTGGGTTCCTAGTTGTCAAGGTCTCCTGTTAGCATTCTAGCGTCGGGTATTGGGCATCCTACTTTACGCAGAGATACCCAACCCGAAGCAGATCTATGCCGCACTTGGTTCAAAGAGAATGGGAAACGAGAGGGATGCGTTGCTCAACCTCTCTGCCCATAGGGCATAGTCCCATTCCGGTCCCCTAAAACGGCACGAATCGGGTTCTAACCTATCAATACCTAAAGGTCGAATGACGATACAAACTTGTGAGAAGCCTCCCAGTTCTCTGGGACCACCCTGCCCATAGGACGGACCCGTCGGGGGTTCCGCCCACCCGCTTCCCTTAATAGCTTTAGTTTTCTAATTAGGTCCTACCACATTTATGTCAAGATTGTGGGAGAGAAGGAAGGAGTCTCACTTGTAGCTTTCTTGCTTGCACAATTGGGGAATACACACAGAGGTGGAGGCTGAAAACAATTCTTCTCTTCTTAGTTGTGTAAGCCAAAAGAACTCAAGTACAAAGAAATAGAAGAACCCTATATATGGGTCTCAAACCAAACTCAACTAACTAAGGTGGCATACTAACTGAGCCACGAACTAGAGTAGATAAGGATAGCTATCATGTAGCTATTATTCATGGGCGGTGTACCAACCGCGTCTGCTCAACTGACAAGTCGGTGACATAAATACACAACGGTCACCCTGGCGTATCACGAGTGGAGCTCGATATCTCAACACTCCCCCTCGAGCTCAATCCCAATTCCTGCACACCAAGTAGGTCTCTGAACTTGCGTAGCTTCTCTGCGCGCCCAATGCCTTCGTGAATATGTCAGCTACCTGATCCTCTGTGCTGACATAAACTAGATCAATAAGACCTAGTAAAACACCTCTCTCACACATAGTGATAATGCACCTCAATGTGCTTTGTTCTAGCATGATAGACTGGGTTATTTGCCAAGTGTATACTACTCATGTTGTCACAATAAATGACAACTGGTCCATCTGTAGAGTGATGCATATCATAAAGTAGCTTATGCAACCAAGCTACCTCACATGCAGCCATTGCTGCACCCCTGTACTCAGCCTCTGTGCTCGACAAGGCAACTGTAGGCTGTTTCTTGCTGCTCCAAGTGACTGCATCACTCCCAAAAGAGAACACATATCCACTGGTAGATCGTCTATCGGAAATACTACCAGCCCAATCAGCATCAGTGTATCCATGCAACTGTATCTGAACCCCAGTCTCATAAAATAGTCCATACTGTAATGTGGACTTCACATACCTGAGTATGCGTCTAGCTGCATCCAAATGTGGTTTCCTTGGAGCCTGCATAAACTGACTTACCAATCCAACAGCATAGCTCAAATCTGGCCTGGTAATAGTCATATAAATCAAGCTTCCTACTATGCGTCTGTACATAGTAGGGTCTTCTAGAAGCTCACCTGCATCTGTGCTCAGCTTCACATTCTGCTCCAAAGGAACCGAAATAGGCTTACAGCCTGTCATCCCATATTTGGACAGCATGTCCAATCCATACTGCCTCTGCAAGAGCTGTATCCCACTTGGTGATCTATTCACCTCAATACCCAAGAAATAACGCAGCTCTCCCAAATCCTTCATTTCAAACTTCTGCTTCAATAGCATTTTCACATGAAGGATATCTTCATCACTGTCACCTGCCACAATCAAATCATCAACATAAATGACAAGTAGCATAATACCTTTCTCTGTTTTTCTCACATAAAGTGAGAAATTTGCCTTGGAAATCTGAAAGCCAATAGTGACAAGATACTGTCCTATCTTGTCAGACCATGCTCTAGGTGCTTGCTTCAAGCCATACAAGGCTTTCTTCAACCTGCAAACAAGCTCAGGATGAACAGCATGCACCTAACCTGGTGGTTGCTCCATATAGACCTCTTCTTGCAAATCACCGTGCAAGAAGGCATTCTTTACATCCATCTGATGTAAAGACCATCCCTTTGATGCAGCCATAGCAATGACTGCTCTTACGGTTGCCATCCTTGCAACCGGACTGAATGTTTCTTCATAGTCAATGCCATATGTTTATGCATACCCCTTGACTACTAATCTTGCCTTGTATCTGTTCACAGAACCATCTGCATTGTGCTTCACCTTATAAACCCACTTACAGCCAATTGCATTTTTACCTTTAGGCAAAGGTACCAATTCCCATGTAGCATTTGCTTCCAAGGCATCCATTTCTTCATCCACGGCTTTCTCCCATTTTTCTTTTCCCATGGCTTGCTCAAAAGAAGTGGGTTCCGGTTCCTGTATCACTTTGACCATATATGCATAGTGAATGGCTGTAAATCCATCATATTTCAGCCTATCCACAGGATACCTAGCTCTCGTAGACTTGCGCAAAGTAGGTTCACTCCCAGGTGCTCTCAAAACATCCCTGGTCTTCCTTACTCCAGGTGTAACAATAGAAGGAATACCCAACTCATCATCAATGCTCTGTTCTGAGCCACTGGATTCACCATCCACATAAGAGTGACCTGCATTCACATCAAACATGGGCCGATCAACCTTCTCTTTTCCTTTTCGTGATACCTGCATACCACTGTCTGCATTACTTTGAGAAGATTCTTTTGATCTCAATCTGCCTGTCCATGGCGAAGAATGTGAACCACTGCTAGAGGACGCTCCAGGTCCACTAATATTTTGTGACTGCTGCTGTGAATTCTGTGCAGCATTACCATTTTGTGCATCTACATCATCAATCACATTTACTGGTTTACACCAGCTACTCATCTCATAAAAAACAACATCTCTGCTCACTGTAAACTTACGAGTAGAAGGGTTATAGCATCTCTACCCTTTTTGCTGCAGAGAGTAACCAATAAAGATGCACTTCTCAGCTTTTGGATCCAACTTGGATCTCAACTCATATGGCACATGTACATAGGCAATGCAACCAAAAATTTTCAAATGAGAAATATCTGGTTTCCTACCGGTATACCTCTCCTCTGGAGTCATTCCATGTATTGCTGCAGTGGGTGTCCTGTTCATTATGTAGACTGCTGTAGCAACTGCTTCAGCCCAATAAAAATCTGGCAAGTCTTTTTCATTGAGCATGGCACGAGATACCTCTCCAATATGCCTGTTTTTCCTTTCTGCGATTCCATTTTGTTCTGGGGTATGACTGCATGAATATTGCTGCTTTATGCCATGCTCCTGCAGGAACCTTGCAAACTCATTTGAGAGGTACTCTTCCCCTCCATCTGACCTTAGGCATTTTATTTGCAGGCCTGTTTCTTTTTCAACCATAGCTTTAAGGGTTTTGAAATGCCCAAAAACTTCACTTTTCTTTTTCATAAAATACACCCAAACTTTTCTGCTATAGTCATCAATAAAAGTGACAAAATAATGACAGCCTCCAAGAGATGCAGCTTTAGTAGTCCACACATCAGAGTGGATTAATTGCAATGGATTCTCGCTCTCTTGAACATGTCTAGGAAATGGTTTCCTTGCCTGTTTTCCAAACTGACAGGCTTCACATACCTTATGCATTTCTGCAACCTTGAATTTAGGCAAACCTGCAACAATATTTTGAGTCTGCATTGATTTAAGTCGCTGTACATTAACATGACCAATGCGTTTATGCCGGATATCAATATCTGCAACTACACCGGTCCCATGTGCAAACATTGTTGCACTCAATTCAGACATGTCTGCATCCAATGTAAACATTCTGCCCTTCTTCTTTCCTTTTGCTATCAAGCGACCTTTATTTTTCATATCCTCAACAAAGCATCCATGAGGATTGAATCTGACCTGCAAGCCCTGCTCAACCATTCGACGTTGAACAGAAACCAGATTCTCGGTGATATTCGGGACATGAAATACATCGGACAGGTATTTCTTTTTCCCATCCTGCATAGACAAAGGAATTTTTCCAATCTGCACAATAGGATGTGCAGTATCATCACCAGTCTCCACAAATCCTGGTTTTTCCATTTTTCTTGCATCCTCCATCCATTCTGCATGAGCTGTCATGTGGTTTGATGCACCTGAGTCAACATACCATGCATCATTGCTTTCTTCTGCACTTGTCACAGAATTGTTCATGTGCTGCACCATAAACAAGTGCTCATTTCTGTCATCACCCTGTCTGCTAGAAGATGCATAATTCCCTTGTTGCAGTTTTCCATTCATGATGTCATTCTGCTTTTTATAGCAGTTTTTAGCCATATGACCCATTTTACCACAGTAGTAGCATTCAACATTACTGTTTGCATTTTGGCCTCTTTGCCATCCACCACGACCTCTTTGGCTCCCCCTGCCTCTAGAGTTACCACGTCCTCCTCCATAGGACTGGTTTTCTTGAGTTTGCTGCATATTCTGATTTCTACCACGGTCTCCATATCGGCCTCCTCTACCTCTGCCTCTACCTCTTCCAGCATTTGAGTAACTCAGAAATTAGAAGAGCAATCAACTCCTCAAAATCAGGAAATCTTTCACGGACGGAAATGGATGTTCGGAACTGTGCATAATCCTTTCCTAGACCATTCAAGGTCACAGAAACTAAATCATCATCTTCCACTGGCAACCCAATGGAAGCAAGTGCATCTGCAATCTTCTTCACCTTCATGTGGTAGTCATTGATGCTCATATTTTTTCTTTGCACATTATGCAACTCTTGCTTGAGCTGCATTTTTCTGGCTTGCGTATTTGTGCTATACATTTTTGACAAAGTATCCCATGCCTCCTTTGGCGTACTTGCATCTTGAATATGCACAATCATAGAGTCTGAAATGCTGATAGACAGCCAGTACATAACTTTCCTGGCTCTCTCATGCCATGCTTTAAATGCGTGCATTTGCTGTTGATTGGGAACATCAGGAAGAACTGGTTCTTCTTCATTTCCTGCAACAAATTCCCAATATCCTTTTCCCATAAGGAAATTCGTCATTCTAAACTTCCATGCTTGGAAGTTGTTCTTGTCAAGCTTTTCAGTGACAATCTGTGAGAGAGAATCAGATGCCATTACAGAACACTGCAAAAATTTCTGTCACTGCAAAGAACGCAGCTTCAGCCTCACAAAGGCAAATCTGCAAAACTGATGAAAGTGGTATTTGACCACACAGTCACTTCCTAGTGATGATTTTGCATCAACAGGCAACAGGGATGATTCTGTAACTCCCAATGTCTCTGCCACAAGCATACGATGCAATTTCTACAGTAACTTTTCACCGACTTGTAGAACAGTGGCTGCACAGCATAAAACTGGGCCTTTTCCTGAGCGCGTGCAGAAAACTTTCGCCTCCAAAACAGGCCCCGAAATGGCCTCAAATCAAAAAAACAAGGTCGCCAAGGGCTAAAGCCCTACAACTGGGCCTTTTCCTGAGTGCGTGCAGAAAACTTCCGCCTCCAAAACAGGCCCCGAAATGGCCTCAAATAAAAAAAACAAGGTCGCCAAGGGCTAAAGCCCTGCCCCGCAGCATGTACTGCCCTCTTGCTTCACCGCGAAGGGCGTCTCAACCTGAGACAATGCACTCTTGCAATTTTCGGCTGTACTACCTGCAGAGATCTGCTCCCAAAACAGAAAATGAAAGCAACATTGCTCCTCTTACCAAATCACCGCGAGCTTGGCTTGCTTTCTTGAGCTCCTTACCACGAACAAGGCTCTAATACCATGTCAAGATTGTGGGAGAGAAGGAAGGAGTCTCACTTGTAGCTTTCTTGCTTGCACAATGGGGGAATACACACAGAGGTGGAGGCTGAAAACAGTTTTCCTCTCCTTAGTTGTGTAAGCCAAAAGAACTCAAGTACAGAGAAATAGAAGAACCCTATATATGGGTCTCAAACCAAACTCAACTAACTAAGGTGGCATACTAACTAAGCCACGAACTAGAGTAGATAAGGATAGCTATCATGTAGCTATTATTCATGGGCGGTGTACCAACCGCGTCTGCTCAACTGACAAGTCGGTGACATAAATACACAACGGTCACCCTGGCGTATTACGAGTGGAGCTCGATATCTCAACAATTTATGTGTGACACTTAAAATCAGCTTCATTAATTAAGCCTTTTAGGGAACAAGGTTCGTTCGCGCAAATTATAGCACAGACACGAAAACAGAGCAAAGCAATCTATTGACAAACAAGATCAAACAAGTTCCTTAACTTATCTTCAAGTTAATCTTTGTCTCCCGCCCATACAGGAGAAATTATGTTTCGCTTCTGTCCGACAGAAGTATCCCTTCTGCCCTGCAGAAGTGACTGGTCCAATTCACATGGCACCAAAACTCAATCCCTTATCTAGAATAGGATCTCCCAACATGCCCAGATGTTGGGGGCCACGGAGGTCTTTAACTCCATTCTAGACCTAGCAAGGGGTGTCCAGAGCTCCAACTGACCCGCAAGCTGTCTAGGAGCGAAACATCATTCCCGTGGTTGGCCTTTTCACCGCTCGACCTTCGGCCCATGAATCGAGCAGTGCCCTCTCGGGTTAATACGCGGTGCGACCATGGAGGTGATCCACCCGTACAATATATCCTTCCTTAATTAAATCCTTTAAGAATCAAGCACAAACAAGGCATTCAGCCTAATATCATTTTCCAAGAAAACGTTCCTTTATTCCCATGGCGTCTTGTCATCACAGACCCTTGCCATGCATTTACCATAAATCACAAGCACTTGGAATAATCATCCAAACAACAACTAACAACCAGTTGAATGTAAAAGCATTTAGGATATTGTTTGATCAACCAATAAAACCAATTGCATTCTTTCCAAAACAATGCAAGAGTAGATGAAATAATATTTCCCATTGCATAATTGCTCTTCCCCTTGGGATCTAAGAGCAATATTATGCAAAAATGCTCTTAACACTTTCTTCCTTCGGCCAGGGTATATGTTAAGGGTACAAACACTATTCATGATGTAAGTTCTATAGGTCACTTACCTTGATTGATAACCCAACCCTGAGTTTGGATTAGCAAAAGTCATCGTTATCCGACGGATCTCAAGATATCTTAGTTTTAACCCTTACGATTAATTTCTTGTACTAGCTCTTAGTCAAGTCATGAGGCAGATAGAAATGTATCCTCATATATCAAACATGTTATAGGCATAACATATAAATACTTGATAAGATAAGTGCGAGATGATCTCAAGTAATTAGACTCCAATAGGCCTCGCATTGACCTAGAATCTAGTTTTTCTTAGTATTTGGCCTGTTAAGCTAAGTACTTTTGAAGTATCTAAACTTTAAACTAGTACTTCTCCATTCATGATTCTTAATGTCATATTCTTTTAGCAATTATGCTATCTATAACCCTTGACTATACTTTAATCTAGCATTTCTATGCCCAATCTTTTAATGTCGTTCTTTTGACGACTATGCCATTCATAACGCTTGACTAATTCTTCCTTGTAATTGCTCTACTAGCAAATAAGTCATATGTGACTAGGTGCAATTATCTTCCCTTGATATATGCACTTCACAAACTCCATCTTCCGAGTAAGCGAGATGAAATTTATCCTTTCCCATGACCTATACTCGTGCAATAGTATGGGCTTAACGTATCTCATACGAGAATCAAAGCAAGCATCTATCAACTTGAAAATACATTACTTACAACCGGAACTATAGTTGGATTGACAGTGATGCCCTTGCTCGAAGCCTTGTTGTTGGTTGCGGGATTGTCATCCGCACGCGACATTCTTCGCTTGGAGGCCATCGTCCGCAGGTAGACTCAAGAGATTAAGAAGGTGGAGTAGATTCAAGATGGGAGAGCGTAAGAGAACATGGTTAAGTCAAGGATCGAGATAGAGGGAATTGAGCCAACTCTCTTCCTTGCAGCCTCTCGGGGTGACTCTTCTCTCTCTCTCTCTCTCTCTCTCTCTCTCTCTCTCTCTCTCTCTCAAGCTCTCTTTCGAGCTCTTCCTCACAATCTCTTGGAGGAGTATCCTCCTCTCTACCTCTCTCTTGCAGCCTCTCGGGGTCTCCTTCTGCTTTCTATGCCTCTCCCATGCCTCATATTTATAGCGAATTAGAGAAGAGGGCTTGTGGTTGAGAAGTAGAGCTCTTTATGGAGGGGGATCTTGGAAAGATCAGTTATCTGATGCTCAGATCATAAATCTGATGGTTCCATTGGCTCCGAAAGGGGGGTAAAACTCCAAGACACTTGCTTAGAAAGCTCTCAGTTCGCTCCTTCTTCTTTTCTCTGTTCGAAGCGCTGTCTGCTGCCTGTAAACTGCGATCACGGCGCGCGCGATTTCGCCAGTCACTTTTCTTTATTTTTTATTTTATAAAATCTTCAAACTCACTAAAATATCACTCGTCTTTTCTTTTAAATGGCATCTAGTTCCGTATCGTTTTTTAAGGATAATATCTAAAATATACTAGCTTTGCCCAAAATCTAATATTTTTGGACCTTCCAAACTATACACATGAACTTAGTGATTAATATAACTCATAAGTCTCGTTCACGTTGTAATTTACGTGAAGGGTATCTACGGTCTTTGCCAATTCGAGAAAAGTATCGAATTTACGACTCTTGATTTTTCTAAATAAAATATTTTAAATTAAATGAAAATTATCAATAGTTAATGTTACTTAGTTTTTACCTTAGTTAGTCTTTAGTCAGTAATCTTACTAACTTATTAATTGACTAACTAACTTACGAACCAACCAACTAACTTTTATTGTGCGGAGATATTACATCCTCCTCCCCTTTGAGAAATCGAGATGTCCTCATCTCGAGAGAAACAGGGGGTATCATCTTGGAATATGTGGGTTATGGAACACCGCGCTTCTGCTGCGCTACTCTGACCTCTCACAGACATACGATCTTTTGAAAAGAACAACCTATGGTATTTGATATATTTGAGTCTTGGTTACAATAGAAAATTTATTGTAGTTACATCTCATGGATATCTTCTAGGTTTTTCCTAAGCACTTGGTATATTCTAGATCATTGGAGCTTGTACGGCTTATTTCTTGTAAGCTCGAGTTCTCTTCGAGTTCCGTGGGGACAATTGATATAGTTATGTCCGATGTTGTGACACTCAGAGCATCGGTGTTTAGGGTGCTTTGGACATTCCCTTTTGAAATGACCTAACTCCCTGCAATAGAAACAGGGCGGAGCTTTATCACTTGTGGTCACAGGATTTTTGGTTGTCCTTAGTAAGATTTTCTTCTTTAGACCAAAGTGTTCTAGGATTCTTTTAGCAGATTGGAGTGGTCCTTTACCTTGGAAACTACATTTCCAGATTGTCCTGCCCTTAGTTCGGGACTGAGCTCCATGGACAATTGGCTTTGCTTGTAATGCCAAAGAATACTTCCAAGCTTCGACATTCTGGTAAGACCCAATCTATATCAGTTGAGAAGAAATGACTTAAGAGAAATTCATTGCACATTATGACTATCATTCCTTGCCAGAGTATCTCTAATCATTTGCAAGTTCTAGGCTCAAAATAGACGCAACTCATATTACTCAAGTTAACTGTAGTTACAAGAGTAAAGTTTATTCCAATACAAGTTGTATTTCATGTCGACAAAATTTCTAGGATTTCTAATAATCCTAAAGTGGTGTAGTAGGTTCTAAGTATTCGTCTTCATATGATTCCTCTATATATCCGAAGACTGCACTTGTGTAACTTCGTTTTCTTGGAGACTCCGTATCTTTTGGACTTAAGTCAGCGCAGTCTACTTGGACATGTCCTAGCTCATTGCAATGGAAACATTGACGGTAGGGACATCTCCTACGGATGTGCCCTATCTCTCCACATGTATGGCATCTCTTACCCAGATCTCGGGAGTCATCTTTACTAAAATTTTCCGATTTAAATTCTTCGACGATTGGATTCGCTCGGAGTAATGCGTCTTGCAAGTCTGTTGGACGCATTGCTTCAAGACGGTGGTTCAGAGGAGTGTTTAGGCCATGGCAAAACTTGGATACTTGGTGCTGCGCAATATCCATAGGTGGTGCGTATTTCAGTAGGGTTACAAACTTTGAGTAGTAAGCTTCCAAAGTTAATCCTAGTTGCTTTAGCCTGAAGAGTTCATTCATCTTCAAAGTCTGGTAGTTTGGCGGAAGGTATCGTCTGCGTACAGCGTCTTTCAGCTGAACCCAAGTAACAGCGGCTTCAGAAACACCTTCATCTTTGCACCATTGCTTCCACCGTAATCGAGCCTGGCCAACTAACTTAAGTTTGTCTATCATTGCTTGATTGGTAGAGGCAGTTCCCGAAGCAAAGAAACAGTCATCCATCGACTCGATCCATATCTCTGCCTCTGCTGCAATGTCCATCCCTTCTCCATCAAACTCGGGTACCTTAATTTGCTTGAGAAGGAATTTCTTCTCTTGCATGTCAACATTCGTGGGTGCAGAAGGTGCCTAACAATCAAGCCATACTGCTTAGATTATTTTGTTTCGGATATGTCTACGAACCATACATTAATCAATCACGTATCATTACAAAATTTCGCTGTGATACCGACCGTGAGGTGCCCGCCCATCGGCTTTCCAGGCACTCTTTTGGCGGTCTATCGAGAAACGAATCTAAGCGTCGCTGCCCGGCACTCCCAAGGAATGTTCCGAGTTTTGTCGCCTAGGGTTTCCGGAATCCGCCTCGCAACGGAACGTTCACGACCGAACCCACCAGGATCGACCTGAAATTTGGGTTCCTAGTTGTCAAGGTCTCCTGTTAGCATTCTAGCGTCGGGTATTGGGCATCCTACTTTACGCAGAGATACCCAACCCGAAGCAGATCTATGCCGCACTTGGTTCAAAGAGAATGGGAAACGAGAGGGATGCGTTGCTCAACCTCTCTGCCCATAGGGCATAGTCCCATTCCGGTCCCCTAAAACGGCACGAATCGGGTTCTAACCTATCAATACCTAAAGGTCGAATGACGATACAAACTTGTGAGAAGCCTCCCAGTTCTCTGGGACCACCCTGCCCATAGGACGGACCCGTCGGGGGTTCCGCCCACCCGCTTCCCTTAATAGCTTTAGTTTTCTAATTAGGTCCTACCACATTTATGTCAAGATTGTGGGAGAGAAGGAAGGAGTCTCACTTGTAGCTTTCTTGCTTGCACAATTGGGGAATACACACAGAGGTGGAGGCTGAAAACAATTCTTCTCTTCTTAGTTGTGTAAGCCAAAAGAACTCAAGTACAAAGAAATAGAAGAACCCTATATATGGGTCTCAAACCAAACTCAACTAACTAAGGTGGCATACTAACTGAGCCACGAACTAGAGTAGATAAGGATAGCTATCATGTAGCTATTATTCATGGGCGGTGTACCAACCGCGTCTGCTCAACTGACAAGTCGGTGACATAAATACACAACGGTCACCCTGGCGTATCACGAGTGGAGCTCGATATCTCAACACTCCCCCTCGAGCTCAATCCCAATTCCTGCACACCAAGTAGGTCTCTGAACTTGCGTAGCTTCTCTGCGCGCCCAATGCCTTCGTGAATATGTCAGCTACCTGATCCTCTGTGCTGACATAAACTAGATCAATAAGACCTAGTAAAACACCTCTCTCACACATAGTGATAATGCACCTCAATGTGCTTTGTTCTAGCATGATAGACTGGGTTATTTGCCAAGTGTATACTACTCATGTTGTCACAATAAATGACAACTGGTCCATCTGTAGAGTGATGCATATCATAAAGTAGCTTATGCAACCAAGCTACCTCACATGCAGCCATTGCTGCACCCCTGTACTCAGCCTCTGTGCTCGACAAGGCAACTGTAGGCTGTTTCTTGCTGCTCCAAGTGACTGCATCACTCCCAAAAGAGAACACATATCCACTGGTAGATCGTCTATCGGAAATACTACCAGCCCAATCAGCATCAGTGTATCCATGCAACTGTATCTGAACCCCAGTCTCATAAAATAGTCCATACTGTAATGTGGACTTCACATACCTGAGTATGCGTCTAGCTGCATCCAAATGTGGTTTCCTTGGAGCCTGCATAAACTGACTTACCAATCCAACAGCATAGCTCAAATCTGGCCTGGTAATAGTCATATAAATCAAGCTTCCTACTATGCGTCTGTACATAGTAGGGTCTTCTAGAAGCTCACCTGCATCTGTGCTCAGCTTCACATTCTGCTCCAAAGGAACCGAAATAGGCTTACAGCCTGTCATCCCATATTTGGACAGCATGTCCAATCCATACTGCCTCTGCAAGAGCTGTATCCCACTTGGTGATCTATTCACCTCAATACCCAAGAAATAACGCAGCTCTCCCAAATCCTTCATTTCAAACTTCTGCTTCAATAGCATTTTCACATGAAGGATATCTTCATCACTGTCACCTGCCACAATCAAATCATCAACATAAATGACAAGTAGCATAATACCTTTCTCTGTTTTTCTCACATAAAGTGAGAAATTTGCCTTGGAAATCTGAAAGCCAATAGTGACAAGATACTGTCCTATCTTGTCAGACCATGCTCTAGGTGCTTGCTTCAAGCCATACAAGGCTTTCTTCAACCTGCAAACAAGCTCAGGATGAACAGCATGCACCTAACCTGGTGGTTGCTCCATATAGACCTCTTCTTGCAAATCACCGTGCAAGAAGGCATTCTTTACATCCATCTGATGTAAAGACCATCCCTTTGATGCAGCCATAGCAATGACTGCTCTTACGGTTGCCATCCTTGCAACCGGACTGAATGTTTCTTCATAGTCAATGCCATATGTTTATGCATACCCCTTGACTACTAATCTTGCCTTGTATCTGTTCACAGAACCATCTGCATTGTGCTTCACCTTATAAACCCACTTACAGCCAATTGCATTTTTACCTTTAGGCAAAGGTACCAATTCCCATGTAGCATTTGCTTCCAAGGCATCCATTTCTTCATCCACGGCTTTCTCCCATTTTTCTTTTCCCATGGCTTGCTCAAAAGAAGTGGGTTCCGGTTCCTGTATCACTTTGACCATATATGCATAGTGAATGGCTGTAAATCCATCATATTTCAGCCTATCCACAGGATACCTAGCTCTCGTAGACTTGCGCAAAGTAGGTTCACTCCCAGGTGCTCTCAAAACATCCCTGGTCTTCCTTACTCCAGGTGTAACAATAGAAGGAATACCCAACTCATCATCAATGCTCTGTTCTGAGCCACTGGATTCACCATCCACATAAGAGTGACCTGCATTCACATCAAACATGGGCCGATCAACCTTCTCTTTTCCTTTTCGTGATACCTGCATACCACTGTCTGCATTACTTTGAGAAGATTCTTTTGATCTCAATCTGCCTGTCCATGGCGAAGAATGTGAACCACTGCTAGAGGACGCTCCAGGTCCACTAATATTTTGTGACTGCTGCTGTGAATTCTGTGCAGCATTACCATTTTGTGCATCTACATCATCAATCACATTTACTGGTTTACACCAGCTACTCATCTCATAAAAAACAACATCTCTGCTCACTGTAAACTTACGAGTAGAAGGGTTATAGCATCTCTACCCTTTTTGCTGCAGAGAGTAACCAATAAAGATGCACTTCTCAGCTTTTGGATCCAACTTGGATCTCAACTCATATGGCACATGTACATAGGCAATGCAACCAAAAATTTTCAAATGAGAAATATCTGGTTTCCTACCGGTATACCTCTCCTCTGGAGTCATTCCATGTATTGCTGCAGTGGGTGTCCTGTTCATTATGTAGACTGCTGTAGCAACTGCTTCAGCCCAATAAAAATCTGGCAAGTCTTTTTCATTGAGCATGGCACGAGATACCTCTCCAATATGCCTGTTTTTCCTTTCTGCGATTCCATTTTGTTCTGGGGTATGACTGCATGAATATTGCTGCTTTATGCCATGCTCCTGCAGGAACCTTGCAAACTCATTTGAGAGGTACTCTTCCCCTCCATCTGACCTTAGGCATTTTATTTGCAGGCCTGTTTCTTTTTCAACCATAGCTTTAAGGGTTTTGAAATGCCCAAAAACTTCACTTTTCTTTTTCATAAAATACACCCAAACTTTTCTGCTATAGTCATCAATAAAAGTGACAAAATAATGACAGCCTCCAAGAGATGCAGCTTTAGTAGTCCACACATCAGAGTGGATTAATTGCAATGGATTCTCGCTCTCTTGAACATGTCTAGGAAATGGTTTCCTTGCCTGTTTTCCAAACTGACAGGCTTCACATACCTTATGCATTTCTGCAACCTTGAATTTAGGCAAACCTGCAACAATATTTTGAGTCTGCATTGATTTAAGTCGCTGTACATTAACATGACCAATGCGTTTATGCCGGATATCAATATCTGCAACTACACCGGTCCCATGTGCAAACATTGTTGCACTCAATTCAGACATGTCTGCATCCAATGTAAACATTCTGCCCTTCTTCTTTCCTTTTGCTATCAAGCGACCTTTATTTTTCATATCCTCAACAAAGCATCCATGAGGATTGAATCTGACCTGCAAGCCCTGCTCAACCATTCGACGTTGAACAGAAACCAGATTCTCGGTGATATTCGGGACATGAAATACATCGGACAGGTATTTCTTTTTCCCATCCTGCATAGACAAAGGAATTTTTCCAATCTGCACAATAGGATGTGCAGTATCATCACCAGTCTCCACAAATCCTGGTTTTTCCATTTTTCTTGCATCCTCCATCCATTCTGCATGAGCTGTCATGTGGTTTGATGCACCTGAGTCAACATACCATGCATCATTGCTTTCTTCTGCACTTGTCACAGAATTGTTCATGTGCTGCACCATAAACAAGTGCTCATTTCTGTCATCACCCTGTCTGCTAGAAGATGCATAATTCCCTTGTTGCAGTTTTCCATTCATGATGTCATTCTGCTTTTTATAGCAGTTTTTAGCCATATGACCCATTTTACCACAGTAGTAGCATTCAACATTACTGTTTGCATTTTGGCCTCTTTGCCATCCACCACGACCTCTTTGGCTCCCCCTGCCTCTAGAGTTACCACGTCCTCCTCCATAGGACTGGTTTTCTTGAGTTTGCTGCATATTCTGATTTCTACCACGGTCTCCATATCGGCCTCCTCTACCTCTGCCTCTACCTCTTCCAGCATTTGAGTAACTCAGAAATTAGAAGAGCAATCAACTCCTCAAAATCAGGAAATCTTTCACGGACGGAAATGGATGTTCGGAACTGTGCATAATCCTTTCCTAGACCATTCAAGGTCACAGAAACTAAATCATCATCTTCCACTGGCAACCCAATGGAAGCAAGTGCATCTGCAATCTTCTTCACCTTCATGTGGTAGTCATTGATGCTCATATTTTTTCTTTGCACATTATGCAACTCTTGCTTGAGCTGCATTTTTCTGGCTTGCGTATTTGTGCTATACATTTTTGACAAAGTATCCCATGCCTCCTTTGGCGTACTTGCATCTTGAATATGCACAATCATAGAGTCTGAAATGCTGATAGACAGCCAGTACATAACTTTCCTGGCTCTCTCATGCCATGCTTTAAATGCGTGCATTTGCTGTTGATTGGGAACATCAGGAAGAACTGGTTCTTCTTCATTTCCTGCAACAAATTCCCAATATCCTTTTCCCATAAGGAAATTCGTCATTCTAAACTTCCATGCTTGGAAGTTGTTCTTGTCAAGCTTTTCAGTGACAATCTGTGAGAGAGAATCAGATGCCATTACAGAACACTGCAAAAATTTCTGTCACTGCAAAGAACGCAGCTTCAGCCTCACAAAGGCAAATCTGCAAAACTGATGAAAGTGGTATTTGACCACACAGTCACTTCCTAGTGATGATTTTGCATCAACAGGCAACAGGGATGATTCTGTAACTCCCAATGTCTCTGCCACAAGCATACGATGCAATTTCTACAGTAACTTTTCACCGACTTGTAGAACAGTGGCTGCACAGCATAAAACTGGGCCTTTTCCTGAGCGCGTGCAGAAAACTTTCGCCTCCAAAACAGGCCCCGAAATGGCCTCAAATCAAAAAAACAAGGTCGCCAAGGGCTAAAGCCCTACAACTGGGCCTTTTCCTGAGTGCGTGCAGAAAACTTCCGCCTCCAAAACAGGCCCCGAAATGGCCTCAAATAAAAAAAACAAGGTCGCCAAGGGCTAAAGCCCTGCCCCGCAGCATGTACTGCCCTCTTGCTTCACCGCGAAGGGCGTCTCAACCTGAGACAATGCACTCTTGCAATTTTCGGCTGTACTACCTGCAGAGATCTGCTCCCAAAACAGAAAATGAAAGCAACATTGCTCCTCTTACCAAATCACCGCGAGCTTGGCTTGCTTTCTTGAGCTCCTTACCACGAACAAGGCTCTAATACCATGTCAAGATTGTGGGAGAGAAGGAAGGAGTCTCACTTGTAGCTTTCTTGCTTGCACAATGGGGGAATACACACAGAGGTGGAGGCTGAAAACAGTTTTCCTCTCCTTAGTTGTGTAAGCCAAAAGAACTCAAGTACAGAGAAATAGAAGAACCCTATATATGGGTCTCAAACCAAACTCAACTAACTAAGGTGGCATACTAACTAAGCCACGAACTAGAGTAGATAAGGATAGCTATCATGTAGCTATTATTCATGGGCGGTGTACCAACCGCGTCTGCTCAACTGACAAGTCGGTGACATAAATACACAACGGTCACCCTGGCGTATTACGAGTGGAGCTCGATATCTCAACAATTTATGTGTGACACTTAAAATCAGCTTCATTAATTAAGCCTTTTAGGGAACAAGGTTCGTTCGCGCAAATTATAGCACAGACACGAAAACAGAGCAAAGCAATCTATTGACAAACAAGATCAAACAAGTTCCTTAACTTATCTTCAAGTTAATCTTTGTCTCCCGCCCATACAGGAGAAATTATGTTTCGCTTCTGTCCGACAGAAGTATCCCTTCTGCCCTGCAGAAGTGACTGGTCCAATTCACATGGCACCAAAACTCAATCCCTTATCTAGAATAGGATCTCCCAACATGCCCAGATGTTGGGGGCCACGGAGGTCTTTAACTCCATTCTAGACCTAGCAAGGGGTGTCCAGAGCTCCAACTGACCCGCAAGCTGTCTAGGAGCGAAACATCATTCCCGTGGTTGGCCTTTTCACCGCTCGACCTTCGGCCCATGAATCGAGCAGTGCCCTCTCGGGTTAATACGCGGTGCGACCATGGAGGTGATCCACCCGTACAATATATCCTTCCTTAATTAAATCCTTTAAGAATCAAGCACAAACAAGGCATTCAGCCTAATATCATTTTCCAAGAAAACGTTCCTTTATTCCCATGGCGTCTTGTCATCACAGACCCTTGCCATGCATTTACCATAAATCACAAGCACTTGGAATAATCATCCAAACAACAACTAACAACCAGTTGAATGTAAAAGCATTTAGGATATTGTTTGATCAACCAATAAAACCAATTGCATTCTTTCCAAAACAATGCAAGAGTAGATGAAATAATATTTCCCATTGCATAATTGCTCTTCCCCTTGGGATCTAAGAGCAATATTATGCAAAAATGCTCTTAACACTTTCTTCCTTCGGCCAGGGTATATGTTAAGGGTACAAACACTATTCATGATGTAAGTTCTATAGGTCACTTACCTTGATTGATAACCCAACCCTGAGTTTGGATTAGCAAAAGTCATCGTTATCCGACGGATCTCAAGATATCTTAGTTTTAACCCTTACGATTAATTTCTTGTACTAGCTCTTAGTCAAGTCATGAGGCAGATAGAAATGTATCCTCATATATCAAACATGTTATAGGCATAACATATAAATACTTGATAAGATAAGTGCGAGATGATCTCAAGTAATTAGACTCCAATAGGCCTCGCATTGACCTAGAATCTAGTTTTTCTTAGTATTTGGCCTGTTAAGCTAAGTACTTTTGAAGTATCTAAACTTTAAACTAGTACTTCTCCATTCATGATTCTTAATGTCATATTCTTTTAGCAATTATGCTATCTATAACCCTTGACTATACTTTAATCTAGCATTTCTATGCCCAATCTTTTAATGTCGTTCTTTTGACGACTATGCCATTCATAACGCTTGACTAATTCTTCCTTGTAATTGCTCTACTAGCAAATAAGTCATATGTGACTAGGTGCAATTATCTTCCCTTGATATATGCACTTCACAAACTCCATCTTCCGAGTAAGCGAGATGAAATTTATCCTTTCCCATGACCTATACTCGTGCAATAGTATGGGCTTAACGTATCTCATACGAGAATCAAAGCAAGCATCTATCAACTTGAAAATACATTACTTACAACCGGAACTATAGTTGGATTGACAGTGATGCCCTTGCTCGAAGCCTTGTTGTTGGTTGCGGGATTGTCATCCGCACGCGACATTCTTCGCTTGGAGGCCATCGTCCGCAGGTAGACTCAAGAGATTAAGAAGGTGGAGTAGATTCAAGATGGGAGAGCGTAAGAGAACATGGTTAAGTCAAGGATCGAGATAGAGGGAATTGAGCCAACTCTCTTCCTTGCAGCCTCTCGGGGTGACTCTTCTCTCTCTCTCTCTCTCTCTCTCTCTCTCTCTCTCTCTCTCTCTCAAGCTCTCTTTCGAGCTCTTCCTCACAATCTCTTGGAGGAGTATCCTCCTCTCTACCTCTCTCTTGCAGCCTCTCGGGGTCTCCTTCTGCTTTCTATGCCTCTCCCATGCCTCATATTTATAGCGAATTAGAGAAGAGGGCTTGTGGTTGAGAAGTAGAGCTCTTTATGGAGGGGGATCTTGGAAAGATCAGTTATCTGATGCTCAGATCATAAATCTGATGGTTCCATTGGCTCCGAAAGGGGGGTAAAACTCCAAGACACTTGCTTAGAAAGCTCTCAGTTCGCTCCTTCTTCTTTTCTCTGTTCGAAGCGCTGTCTGCTGCCTGTAAACTGCGATCACGGCGCGCGCGATTTCGCCAGTCACTTTTCTTTATTTTTTATTTTATAAAATCTTCAAACTCACTAAAATATCACTCGTCTTTTCTTTTAAATGGCATCTAGTTCCGTATCGTTTTTTAAGGATAATATCTAAAATATACTAGCTTTGCCCAAAATCTAATATTTTTGGACCTTCCAAACTATACACATGAACTTAGTGATTAATATAACTCATAAGTCTCGTTCACGTTGTAATTTACGTGAAGGGTATCTACGGTCTTTGCCAATTCGAGAAAAGTATCGAATTTACGACTCTTGATTTTTCTAAATAAAATATTTTAAATTAAATGAAAATTATCAATAGTTAATGTTACTTAGTTTTTACCTTAGTTAGTCTTTAGTCAGTAATCTTACTAACTTATTAATTGACTAACTAACTTACGAACCAACCAACTAACTTTTATTGTGCGGAGATATTACATCCTCCTCCCCTTTGAGAAATCGAGATGTCCTCATCTCGAGAGAAACAGGGGGTATCATCTTGGAATATGTGGGTTATGGAACACCGCGCTTCTGCTGCGCTACTCTGACCTCTCACAGACATACGATCTTTTGAAAAGAACAACCTATGGTATTTGATATATTTGAGTCTTGGTTACAATAGAAAATTTATTGTAGTTACATCTCATGGATATCTTCTAGGTTTTTCCTAAGCACTTGGTATATTCTAGATCATTGGAGCTTGTACGGCTTATTTCTTGTAAGCTCGAGTTCTCTTCGAGTTCCGTGGGGACAATTGATATAGTTATGTCCGATATTGTGACACTCAGAGCATCGGTGTTTAGGGTGCTTTGGACATTCCCTTTTGAAATGACCTAACTCCCTGCAATAGAAACAGGGCGGAGCTTTATCACTTGTGGTCACAGGATTTTTGGTTGTCCTTAGTAAGATTTTCTTCTTTAGACCAAAGTGTTCTAGGATTCTTTTAGCAGATTGGAGTGGTCCTTTACCTTGGAAACTACATTTCCAGATTGTCCTGCCCTTAGTTCGGGACTGAGCTCCATGGACAATTGGCTTTGCTTGTAATGCCAAAGAATACTTCCAAGCTTCGACATTCTGGTAAGACCCAATCTATATCAGTTGAGAAGAAATGACTTAAGAGAAATTCATTGCACATTATGACTATCATTCCTTGCCAGAGTATCTCTAATCATTTGCAAGTTCTAGGCTCAAAATAGACGCAACTCATATTACTCAAGTTAACTGTAGTTACAAGAGTAAAGTTTATTCCAATACAAGTTGTATTTCATGTCGACAAAATTTCTAGGATTTCTAATAATCCTAAAGTGGTGTAGTAGGTTCTAAGTATTCGTCTTCATATGATTCCTCTATATATCCGAAGACTGCACTTGTGTAACTTCGTTTTCTTGGAGACTCCGTATCTTTTGGACTTAAGTCAGCGCAGTCTACTTGGACATGTCCTAGCTCATTGCAATGGAAACATTGACGGTAGGGACATCTCCTACGGATGTGCCCTATCTCTCCACATGTATGGCATCTCTTACCCAGATCTCGGGAGTCATCTTTACTAAAATTTTCCGATTTAAATTCTTCGACGATTGGATTCGCTCGGAGTAATGCGTCTTGCAAGTCTGTTGGACGCATTGCTTCAAGACGGTGGTTCAGAGGAGTGTTTAGGCCATGGCAAAACTTGGATACTTGGTGCTGCGCAATATCCATAGGTGGTGCGTATTTCAGTAGGGTTACAAACTTTGAGTAGTAAGCTTCCAAAGTTAATCCTAGTTGCTTTAGCCTGAAGAGTTCATTCATCTTCAAAGTCTGGTAGTTTGGCGGAAGGTATCGTCTGCGTACAGCGTCTTTCAGCTGAACCCAAGTAACAGCGGCTTCAGAAACACCTTCATCTTTGCACCATTGCTTCCACCGTAATCGAGCCTGGCCAACTAACTTAAGTTTGTCTATCATTGCTTGATTGGTAGAGGCAGTTCCCGAAGCAAAGAAACAGTCATCCATCGACTCGATCCATATCTCTGCCTCTGCTGCAATGTCCATCCCTTCTCCATCAAACTCGGGTACCTTAATTTGCTTGAGAAGGAATTTCTTCTCTTGCATGTCAACATTCGTGGGTGCAGAAGGTGCCTAACAATCAAGCCATACTGCTTAGATTATTTTGTTTCGGATATGTCTACGAACCATACATTAATCAATCACGTATCATTACAAAATTTCGCTGTGATACCGACCGTGAGGTGCCCGCCCATCGGCTTTCCAGGCACTCTTTTGGCGGTCTATCGAGAAACGAATCTAAGCGTCGCTGCCCGGCACTCCCAAGGAATGTTCCGAGTTTTGTCGCCTAGGGTTTCCGGAATCCGCCTCGCAACGGAACGTTCACGACCGAACCCACCAGGATCGACCTGAAATTTGGGTTCCTAGTTGTCAAGGTCTCCTGTTAGCATTCTAGCGTCGGGTATTGGGCATCCTACTTTACGCAGAGATACCCAACCCGAAGCAGATCTATGCCGCACTTGGTTCAAAGAGAATGGGAAACGAGAGGGATGCGTTGCTCAACCTCTCTGCCCATAGGGCATAGTCCCATTCCGGTCCCCTAAAACGGCACGAATCGGGTTCTAACCTATCAATACCTAAAGGTCGAATGACGATACAAACTTGTGAGAAGCCTCCCAGTTCTCTGGGACCACCCTGCCCATAGGACGGACCCGTCGGGGGTTCCGCCCACCCGCTTCCCTTAATAGCTTTAGTTTTCTAATTAGGTCCTACCACATTTATGTCAAGATTGTGGGAGAGAAGGAAGGAGTCTCACTTGTAGCTTTCTTGCTTGCACAATTGGGGAATACACACAGAGGTGGAGGCTGAAAACAATTCTTCTCTTCTTAGTTGTGTAAGCCAAAAGAACTCAAGTACAAAGAAATAGAAGAACCCTATATATGGGTCTCAAACCAAACTCAACTAACTAAGGTGGCATACTAACTGAGCCACGAACTAGAGTAGATAAGGATAGCTATCATGTAGCTATTATTCATGGGCGGTGTACCAACCGCGTCTGCTCAACTGACAAGTCGGTGACATAAATACACAACGGTCACCCTGGCGTATCACGAGTGGAGCTCGATATCTCAACACTCCCCCTCGAGCTCAATCCCAATTCCTGCACACCAAGTAGGTCTCTGAACTTGCGTAGCTTCTCTGCGCGCCCAATGCCTTCGTGAATATGTCAGCTACCTGATCCTCTGTGCTGACATAAACTAGATCAATAAGACCTAGTAAAACACCTCTCTCACACATAGTGATAATGCACCTCAATGTGCTTTGTTCTAGCATGATAGACTGGGTTATTTGCCAAGTGTATACTACTCATGTTGTCACAATAAATGACAACTGGTCCATCTGTAGAGTGATGCATATCATAAAGTAGCTTATGCAACCAAGCTACCTCACATGCAGCCATTGCTGCACCCCTGTACTCAGCCTCTGTGCTCGACAAGGCAACTGTAGGCTGTTTCTTGCTGCTCCAAGTGACTGCATCACTCCCAAAAGAGAACACATATCCACTGGTAGATCGTCTATCGGAAATACTACCATCCCAATCAGCATCAGTGTATCCATGCAACTGTATCTGAACCCCAGTCTCATAAAATAGTCCATACTGTAATGTGGACTTCACATACCTGAGTATGCGTCTAGCTGCATCCAAATGTGGTTTCCTTGGAGCCTGCATAAACTGACTTACCAATCCAACAGCATAGCTCAAATCTGGCCTGGTAATAGTCATATAAATCAAGCTTCCTACTATGCGTCTGTACATAGTAGGGTCTTCTAGAAGCTCACCTGCATCTGTGCTCAGCTTCACATTCTGCTCCAAAGGAACCGAAATAGGCTTACAGCCTGTCATCCCATATTTGGACAGCATGTCCAATCCATACTGCCTCTGCAAGAGCTGTATCCCACTTGGTGATCTATTCACCTCAATACCCAAGAAATAACGCAGCTCTCCCAAATCCTTCATTTCAAACTTCTGCTTCAATAGCATTTTCACATGAAGGATATCTTCATCACTGTCACCTGCCACAATCAAATCATCAACATAAATGACAAGTAGCATAATACCTTTCTCTGTTTTTCTCACATAAAGTGAGAAATTTGCCTTGGAAATCTGAAAGCCAATAGTGACAAGATACTGTCCTATCTTGTCAGACCATGCTCTAGGTGCTTGCTTCAAGCCATACAAGGCTTTCTTCAACCTGCAAACAAGCTCAGGATGAACAGCATGCACCTAACCTGGTGGTTGCTCCATATAGACCTCTTCTTGCAAATCACCGTGCAAGAAGGCATTCTTTACATCCATCTGATGTAAAGACCATCCCTTTGATGCAGCCATAGCAATGACTGCTCTTACGGTTGCCATCCTTGCAACCGGACTGAATGTTTCTTCATAGTCAATGCCATATGTTTATGCATACCCCTTGACTACTAATCTTGCCTTGTATCTGTTCACAGAACCATCTGCATTGTGCTTCACCTTATAAACCCACTTACAGCCAATTGCATTTTTACCTTTAGGCAAAGGTACCAATTCCCATGTAGCATTTGCTTCCAAGGCATCCATTTCTTCATCCACGGCTTTCTCCCATTTTTCTTTTCCCATGGCTTGCTCAAAAGAAGTGGGTTCCGGTTCCTGTATCACTTTGACCATATATGCATAGTGAATGGCTGTAAATCCATCATATTTCAGCCTATCCACAGGATACCTAGCTCTCGTAGACTTGCGCAAAGTAGGTTCACTCCCAGGTGCTCTCAAAACATCCCTGGTCTTCCTTACTCCAGGTGTAACAATAGAAGGAATACCCAACTCATCATCAATGCTCTGTTCTGAGCCACTGGATTCACCATCCACATAAGAGTGACCTGCATTCACATCAAACATGGGCCGATCAACCTTCTCTTTTCCTTTTCGTGATACCTGCATACCACTGTCTGCATTACTTTGAGAAGATTCTTTTGATCTCAATCTGCCTGTCCATGGCGAAGAATGTGAACCACTGCTAGAGGACGCTCCAGGTCCACTAATATTTTGTGACTGCTGCTGTGAATTCTGTGCAGCATTACCATTTTGTGCATCTACATCATCAATCACATTTACTGGTTTACACCAGCTACTCATCTCATAAAAAACAACATCTCTGCTCACTGTAAACTTACGAGTAGAAGGGTTATAGCATCTCTACCCTTTTTGCTGCAGAGAGTAACCAATAAAGATGCACTTCTCAGCTTTTGGATCCAACTTGGATCTCAACTCATATGGCACATGTACATAGGCAATGCAACCAAAAATTTTCAAATGAGAAATATCTGGTTTCCTACCGGTATACCTCTCCTCTGGAGTCATTCCATGTATTGCTGCAGTGGGTGTCCTGTTCATTATGTAGACTGCTGTAGCAACTGCTTCAGCCCAATAAAAATCTGGCAAGTCTTTTTCATTGAGCATGGCACGAGATACCTCTCCAATATGCCTGTTTTTCCTTTCTGCGATTCCATTTTGTTCTGGGGTATGACTGCATGAATATTGCTGCTTTATGCCATGCTCCTGCAGGAACCTTGCAAACTCATTTGAGAGGTACTCTTCCCCTCCATCTGACCTTAGGCATTTTATTTGCAGGCCTGTTTCTTTTTCAACCATAGCTTTAAGGGTTTTGAAATGCCCAAAAACTTCACTTTTCTTTTTCATAAAATACACCCAAACTTTTCTGCTATAGTCATCAATAAAAGTGACAAAATAATGACAGCCTCCAAGAGATGCAGCTTTAGTAGTCCACACATCAGAGTGGATTAATTGCAATGGATTCTCGCTCTCTTGAACATGTCTAGGAAATGGTTTCCTTGCCTGTTTTCCAAACTGACAGGCTTCACATACCTTATGCATTTCTGCAACCTTGAATTTAGGCAAACCTGCAACAATATTTTGAGTCTGCATTGATTTAAGTCGCTGTACATTAACATGACCAATGCGTTTATGCCGGATATCAATATCTGCAACTACACCGGTCCCATGTGCAAACATTGTTGCACTCAATTCAGACATGTCTGCATCCAATGTAAACATTCTGCCCTTCTTCTTTCCTTTTGCTATCAAGCGACCTTTATTTTTCATATCCTCAACAAAGCATCCATGAGGATTGAATCTGACCTGCAAGCCCTGCTCAACCATTCGACGTTGAACAGAAACCAGATTCTCGGTGATATTCGGGACATGAAATACATCGGACAGGTATTTCTTTTTCCCATCCTGCATAGACAAAGGAATTTTTCCAATCTGCACAATAGGATGTGCAGTATCATCACCAGTCTCCACAAATCCTGGTTTTTCCATTTTTCTTGCATCCTCCATCCATTCTGCATGAGCTGTCATGTGGTTTGATGCACCTGAGTCAACATACCATGCATCATTGCTTTCTTCTGCACTTGTCACAGAATTGTTCATGTGCTGCACCATAAACAAGTGCTCATTTCTGTCATCACCCTGTCTGCTAGAAGATGCATAATTCCCTTGTTGCAGTTTTCCATTCATGATGTCATTCTGCTTTTTATAGCAGTTTTTAGCCATATGACCCATTTTACCACAGTAGTAGCATTCAACATTACTGTTTGCATTTTGGCCTCTTTGCCATCCACCACGACCTCTTTGGCTCCCCCTGCCTCTAGAGTTACCACGTCCTCCTCCATAGGACTGGTTTTCTTGAGTTTGCTGCATATTCTGATTTCTACCACGGTCTCCATATCGGCCTCCTCTACCTCTGCCTCTACCTCTTCCAGCATTTGAGTAACTCAGAAATTAGAAGAGCAATCAACTCCTCAAAATCAGGAAATCTTTCACGGACGGAAATGGATGTTCGGAACTGTGCATAATCCTTTCCTAGACCATTCAAGGTCACAGAAACTAAATCATCATCTTCCACTGGCAACCCAATGGAAGCAAGTGCATCTGCAATCTTCTTCACCTTCATGTGGTAGTCATTGATGCTCATATTTTTTCTTTGCACATTATGCAACTCTTGCTTGAGCTGCATTTTTCTGGCTTGCGTATTTGTGCTATACATTTTTGACAAAGTATCCCATGCCTCCTTTGGCGTACTTGCATCTTGAATATGCACAATCATAGAGTCTGAAATGCTGATAGACAGCCAGTACATAACTTTCCTGGCTCTCTCATGCCATGCTTTAAATGCGTGCATTTGCTGTTGATTGGGAACATCAGGAAGAACTGGTTCTTCTTCATTTCCTGCAACAAATTTCCAATATCCTTTTCCCATAAGGAAATTCGTCATTCTAAACTTCCATGCTTGGAAGTTGTTCTTGTCAAGCTTTTCAGTGACAATCTGTGAGAGAGAATCAGATGCCATTACAGAACACTGCAAAAATTTCTGTCACTGCAAAGAACGCAGCTTCAGCCTCACAAAGGCAAATCTGCAAAACTGATGAAAGTGGTATTTGACCACACAGTCACTTCCTAGTGATGATTTTGCATCAACAGGCAACAGGGATGATTCTGTAACTCCCAATGTCTCTGCCACAAGCATACGATGCAATTTCTACAGTAACTTTTCACCGACTTGTAGAACAGTGGCTGCACAGCATAAAACTGGGCCTTTTCCTGAGCGCGTGCAGAAAACTTTCGCCTCCAAAACAGGCCCCGAAATGGCCTCAAATCAAAAAAACAAGGTCGCCAAGGGCTAAAGCCCTACAACTGGGCCTTTTCCTGAGTGCGTGCAGAAAACTTCCGCCTCCAAAACAGGCCCCGAAATGGCCTCAAATAAAAAAAAACAAGGTCGCCAAGGGCTAAAGCCCTGCCCCGCAGCATGTACTGCCCTCTTGCTTCACCGCGAAGGGCGTCTCAACCTGAGACAATGCACTCTTGCAATTTTCGGCTGTACTACCTGCAGAGATCTGCTCCCAAAACAGAAAATGAAAGCAACATTGCTCCTCTTACCAAATCACCGCGAGCTTGGCTTGCTTTCTTGAGCTCCTTACCACGAACAAGGCTCTAATACCATGTCAAGATTGTGGGAGAGAAGGAAGGAGTCTCACTTGTAGCTTTCTTGCTTGCACAATGGGGGAATACACACAGAGGTGGAGGCTGAAAACAGTTTTCCTCTCCTTAGTTGTGTAAGCCAAAAGAACTCAAGTACAGAGAAATAGAAGAACCCTATATATGGGTCTCAAACCAAACTCAACTAACTAAGGTGGCATACTAACTAAGCCACGAACTAGAGTAGATAAGGATAGCTATCATGTAGCTATTATTCATGGGCGGTGTACCAACCGCGTCTGCTCAACTGACAAGTCGGTGACATAAATACACAACGGTCACCCTGGCGTATTACGAGTGGAGCTCGATATCTCAACAATTTATGTGTGACACTTAAAATCAGCTTCATTAATTAAGCCTTTTAGGGAACAAGGTTCGTTCGCACAAATTATAGCACAGACACGAAAACAGAGCAAAGCAATCTATTGACAAACAAGATCAAACAAGTTCCTTAACTTATCTTCAAGTTAATCTTTGTCTCCCGCCCATACAGGAGAAATTATGTTTCGCTTCTGTCCGACAGAAGTATCCCTTCTGCCCTGCAGAAGTGACTGGTCCAATTCACATGGCACCAAAACTCAATCCCTTATCTAGAATAGGATCTCCCAACATGCCCAGATGTTGGGGGCCACGGAGGTCTTTAACTCCATTCTAGACCTAGCAAGGGGTGTCCAGAGCTCCAACTGACCCGCAAGCTGTCTAGGAGCGAAACATCATTCCCGTGGTTGGCCTTTTCACCGCTCGACCTTCGGCCCATGAATCGAGCAGTGCCCTCTCGGGTTAATACGCGGTGCGACCATGGAGGTGATCCACCCGTACAATATATCCTTCCTTAATTAAATCCTTTAAGAATCAAGCACAAACAAGGCATTCAGCCTAATATCATTTTCCAAGAAAACGTTCCTTTATTCCCATGGCGTCTTGTCATCACAGACCCTTGCCATGCATTTACCATAAATCACAAGCACTTGGAATAATCATCCAAACAACAACTAACAACCAGTTGAATGTAAAAGCATTTAGGATATTGTTTGATCAACCAATAAAACCAATTGCATTCTTTCCAAAACAATGCAAGAGTAGATGAAATAATATTTCCCATTGCATAATTGCTCTTCCCCTTGGGATCTAAGAGCAATATTATGCAAAAATGCTCTTAACACTTTCTTCCTTCGGCCAGGGTATATGTTAAGGGTACAAACACTATTCATGATGTAAGTTCTATAGGTCACTTACCTTGATTGATAACCCAACCCTGAGTTTGGATTAGCAAAAGTCATCGTTATCCGACGGATCTCAAGATATCTTAGTTTTAACCCTTACGATTAATTTCTTGTACTAGCTCTTAGTCAAGTCATGAGGCAGATAGAAATGTATCCTCATATATCAAACATGTTATAGGCATAACATATAAATACTTGATAAGATAAGTGCGAGATGATCTCAAGTAATTAGACTCCAATAGGCCTCGCATTGACCTAGAATCTAGTTTTTCTTAGTATTTGGCCTGTTAAGCTAAGTACTTTTGAAGTATCTAAACTTTAAACTAGTACTTCTCCATTCATGATTCTTAATGTCATATTCTTTTAGCAATTATGCTATCTATAACCCTTGACTATACTTTAATCTAGCATTTCTATGCCCAATCTTTTAATGTCGTTCTTTTGACGACTATGCCATTCATAACGCTTGACTAATTCTTCCTTGTAATTGCTCTACTAGCAAATAAGTCATATGTGACTAGGTGCAATTATCTTCCCTTGATATATGCACTTCACAAACTCCATCTTCCGAGTAAGCGAGATGAAATTTATCCTTTCCCATGACCTATACTCGTGCAATAGTATGGGCTTAACGTATCTCATACGAGAATCAAAGCAAGCATCTATCAACTTGAAAATACATTACTTACAACCGGAACTATAGTTGGATTGACAGTGATGCCCTTGCTCGAAGCCTTGTTGTTGGTTGCGGGATTGTCATCCGCACGCGACATTCTTCGCTTGGAGGCCATCGTCCGCAGGTAGACTCAAGAGATTAAGAAGGTGGAGTAGATTCAAGATGGGAGAGCGTAAGAGAACATGGTTAAGTCAAGGATCGAGATAGAGGGAATTGAGCCAACTCTCTTCCTTGCAGCCTCTCGGGGTGACTCTCTCTCTCTCTCTCTCTCTCTCTCTCTCTCTCTCTCTCTCTCTCAAGCTCTCTTTCGAGCTCTTCCTCACAATCTCTTGGAGGAGTATCCTCCTCTCTACCTCTCTCTTGCAGCCTCTCGGGGTCTCCTTCTGCTTTCTATGCCTCTCCCATGCCTCATATTTATAGCGAATTAGAGAAGAGGGCTTGTGGTTGAGAAGTAGAGCTCTTTATGGAGGGGGATCTTGGAAAGATCAGTTATCTGATGCTCAGATCATAAATCTGATGGTTCCATTGGCTCCGAAAGGGGGGTAAAACTCCAAGACACTTGCTTAGAAAGCTCTCAGTTCGCTCCTTCTTCTTTTCTCTGTTCGAAGCGCTGTCTGCTGCCTGTAAACTGCGATCACGGCGCGCGCGATTTCGCCAGTCACTTTTCTTTATTTTTTATTTTATAAAATCTTCAAACTCACTAAAATATCACTTGTCTTTTCTTTTAAATGGCATCTAGTTCCGTATCGTTTTTTAAGGATAATATCTAAAATATACTAGCTTTGCCCAAAATCTAATATTTTTGGACCTTCCAAACTATACACATGAACTTAGTGATTAATATAACTCATAAGTCTCGTTCACGTTGTAATTTACGTGAAGGGTATCTACGGTCTTTGCCAATTCGAGAAAAGTATCGAATTTACGACTCTTGATTTTTCTAAATAAAATATTTTAAATTAAATGAAAATTATCAATAGTTAATGTTACTTAGTTTTTACCTTAGTTAGTCTTTAGTCAGTAATCTTACTAACTTATTAATTGACTAACTAACTTACGAACCAACCAACTAACTTTTATTGTGCGGAGATATTACATCCTCCTCCCCTTTGAGAAATCGAGATGTCCTCATCTCGAGAGAAACAGGGGGTATCATCTTGGAATATGTGGGTTATGGAACACCGCGCTTCTGCTGCGCTACTCTGACCTCTCACAGACATACGATCTTTTGAAAAGAACAACCTATGGTATTTGATATATTTGAGTCTTGGTTACAATAGAAAATTTATTGTAGTTACATCTCATGGATATCTTCTAGGTTTTTCCTAAGCACTTGGTATATTCTAGATCATTGGAGCTTGTACGGCTTATTTCTTGTAAGCTCGAGTTCTCTTCGAGTTCCGTGGGGACAATTGATATAGTTATGTCCGATGTTGTGACACTCAGAGCATCGGTGTTTAGGGTGCTTTGGACATTCCCTTTTGAAATGACCTAACTCCCTGCAATAGAAACAGGGCGGAGCTTTATCACTTGTGGTCACAGGATTTTTGGTTGTCCTTAGTAAGATTTTCTTCTTTAGACCAAAGTGTTCTAGGATTCTTTTAGCAGATTGGAGTGGTCCTTTACCTTGGAAACTACATTTCCAGATTGTCCTGCCCTTAGTTCGGGACTGAGCTCCATGGACAATTGGCTTTGCTTGTAATGCCAAAGAATACTTCCAAGCTTCGACATTCTGGTAAGACCCAATCTATATCAGTTGAGAAGAAATGACTTAAGAGAAATTCATTGCACATTATGACTATCATTCCTTGCCAGAGTATCTCTAATCATTTGCAAGTTCTAGGCTCAAAATAGACGCAACTCATATTACTCAAGTTAACTGTAGTTACAAGAGTAAAGTTTATTCCAATACAAGTTGTATTTCATGTCGACAAAATTTCTAGGATTTCTAATAATCCTAAAGTGGTGTAGTAGGTTCTAAGTATTCGTCTTCATATGATTCCTCTATATATCCGAAGACTGCACTTGTGTAACTTCGTTTTCTTGGAGACTCCGTATCTTTTGGACTTAAGTCAGCGCAGTCTACTTGGACATGTCCTAGCTCATTGCAATGGAAACATTGACGGTAGGGACATCTCCTACGGATGTGCCCTATCTCTCCACATGTATGGCATCTCTTACCCAGATCTCGGGAGTCATCTTTACTAAAATTTTCCGATTTAAATTCTTCGACGATTGGATTCGCTCGGAGTAATGCGTCTTGCAAGTCTGTTGGACGCATTGCTTCAAGACGGTGGTTCAGAGGAGTGTTTAGGCCATGGCAAAACTTGGATACTTGGTGCTGCGCAATATCCATAGGTGGTGCGTATTTCAGTAGGGTTACAAACTTTGAGTAGTAAGCTTCCAAAGTTAATCCTAGTTGCTTTAGCCTGAAGAGTTCATTCATCTTCAAAGTCTGGTAGTTTGGCGGAAGGTATCGTCTGCGTACAGCGTCTTTCAGCTGAACCCAAGTAACAGCGGCTTCAGAAACACCTTCATCTTTGCACCATTGCTTCCACCGTAATCGAGCCTGGCCAACTAACTTAAGTTTGTCTATCATTGCTTGATTGGTAGAGGCAGTTCCCGAAGCAAAGAAACAGTCATCCATCGACTCGATCCATATCTCTGCCTCTGCTGCAATGTCCATCCCTTCTCCATCAAACTCGGGTACCTTAATTTGCTTGAGAAGGAATTTCTTCTCTTGCATGTCAACATTCGTGGGTGCAGAAGGTGCCTAACAATCAAGCCATACTGCTTAGATTATTTTGTTTCGGATATGTCTACGAACCATACATTAATCAATCACGTATCATTACAAAATTTCGCTGTGATACCGACCGTGAGGTGCCCGCCCATCGGCTTTCCAGGCACTCTTTTGGCGGTCTATCGAGAAACGAATCTAAGCGTCGCTGCCCGGCACTCCCAAGGAATGTTCCGAGTTTTGTCGCCTAGGGTTTCCCGAATCCGCCTCGCAACGGAACGTTCACGACCGAACCCACCAGGATCGACCTGAAATTTGGGTTCCTAGTTGTCAAGGTCTCCTGTTAGCATTCTAGCGTCGGGTATTGGGCATCCTACTTTACGCAGAGATACCCAACCCGAAGCAGATCTATGCCGCACTTGGTTCAAAGAGAATGGGAAACGAGAGGGATGCGTTGCTCAACCTCTCTGCCCATAGGGCATAGTCCCATTCCGGTCCCCTAAAACGGCACGAATCGGGTTCTAACCTATCAATACCTAAAGGTCGAATGACGATACAAACTTGTGAGAAGCCTCCCAGTTCTCTGGGACCACCCTGCCCATAGGACGGACCCGTCGGGGGTTCCGCCCACCCGCTTCCCTTAATAGCTTTAGTTTTCTAATTAGGTCCTACCACATTTATGTCAAGATTGTGGGAGAGAAGGAAGGAGTCTCACTTGTAGCTTTCTTGCTTGCACAATTGGGGAATACACACAGAGGTGGAGGCTGAAAACAATTCTTCTCTTCTTAGTTGTGTAAGCCAAAAGAACTCAAGTACAAAGAAATAGAAGAACCCTATATATGGGTCTCAAACCAAACTCAACTAACTAAGGTGGCATACTAACTGAGCCACGAACTAGAGTAGATAAGGATAGCTATCATGTAGCTATTATTCATGGGCGGTGTACCAACCGCGTCTGCTCAACTGACAAGTCGGTGACATAAATACACAACGGTCACCCTGGCGTATCACGAGTGGAGCTCGATATCTCAACACTCCCCCTCGAGCTCAATCCCAATTCCTGCACACCAAGTAGGTCTCTGAACTTGCGTAGCTTCTCTGCGCGCCCAATGCCTTCGTGAATATGTCAGCTACCTGATCCTCTGTGCTGACATAAACTAGATCAATAAGACCTAGTAAAACACCTCTCTCACACATAGTGATAATGCACCTCAATGTGCTTTGTTCTAGCATGATAGACTGGGTTATTTGCCAAGTGTATACTACTCATGTTGTCACAATAAATGACAACTGGTCCATCTGTAGAGTGATGCATATCATAAAGTAGCTTATGCAACCAAGCTACCTCACATGCAGCCATTGCTGCACCCCTGTACTCAGCCTCTGTGCTCGACAAGGCAACTGTAGGCTGTTTCTTGCTGCTCCAAGTGACTGCATCACTCCCAAAAGAGAACACATATCCACTGGTAGATCGTCTATCGGAAATACTACCAGCCCAATCAGCATCAGTGTATCCATGCAACTGTATCTGAACCCCAGTCTCATAAAATAGTCCATACTGTAATGTGGACTTCACATACCTGAGTATGCGTCTAGCTGCATCCAAATGTGGTTTCCTTGGAGCCTGCATAAACTGACTTACCAATCCAACAGCATAGCTCAAATCTGGCCTGGTAATAGTCATATAAATCAAGCTTCCTACTATGCGTCTGTACATAGTAGGGTCTTCTAGAAGCTCACCTGCATCTGTGCTCAGCTTCACATTCTGCTCCAAAGGAACCGAAATAGGCTTACAGCCTGTCATCCCATATTTGGACAGCATGTCCAATCCATACTGCCTCTGCAAGAGCTGTATCCCACTTGGTGATCTATTCACCTCAATACCCAAGAAATAACGCAGCTCTCCCAAATCCTTCATTTCAAACTTCTGCTTCAATAGCATTTTCACATGAAGGATATCTTCATCACTGTCACCTGCCACAATCAAATCATCAACATAAATGACAAGTAGCATAATACCTTTCTCTGTTTTTCTCACATAAAGTGAGAAATTTGCCTTGGAAATCTGAAAGCCAATAGTGACAAGATACTGTCCTATCTTGTCAGACCATGCTCTAGGTGCTTGCTTCAAGCCATACAAGGCTTTCTTCAACCTGCAAACAAGCTCAGGATGAACAGCATGCACCTAACCTGGTGGTTGCTCCATATAGACCTCTTCTTGCAAATCACCGTGCAAGAAGGCATTCTTTACATCCATCTGATGTAAAGACCATCCCTTTGATGCAGCCATAGCAATGACTGCTCTTACGGTTGCCATCCTTGCAACCGGACTGAATGTTTCTTCATAGTCAATGCCATATGTTTATGCATACCCCTTGACTACTAATCTTGCCTTGTATCTGTTCACAGAACCATCTGCATTGTGCTTCACCTTATAAACCCACTTACAGCCAATTGCATTTTTACCTTTAGGCAAAGGTACCAATTCCCATGTAGCATTTGCTTCCAAGGCATCCATTTCTTCATCCACGGCTTTCTCCCATTTTTCTTTTCCCATGGCTTGCTCAAAAGAAGTGGGTTCCGGTTCCTGTATCACTTTGACCATATATGCATAGTGAATGGCTGTAAATCCATCATATTTCAGCCTATCCACAGGATACCTAGCTCTCGTAGACTTGCGCAAAGTAGGTTCACTCCCAGGTGCTCTCAAAACATCCCTGGTCTTCCTTACTCCAGGTGTAACAATAGAAGGAATACCCAACTCATCATCAATGCTCTGTTCTGAGCCACTGGATTCACCATCCACATAAGAGTGACCTGCATTCACATCAAACATGGGCCGATCAACCTTCTCTTTTCCTTTTCGTGATACCTGCATACCACTGTCTGCATTACTTTGAGAAGATTCTTTTGATCTCAATCTGCCTGTCCATGGCGAAGAATGTGAACCACTGCTAGAGGACGCTCCAGGTCCACTAATATTTTGTGACTGCTGCTGTGAATTCTGTGCAGCATTACCATTTTGTGCATCTACATCATCAATCACATTTACTGGTTTACACCAGCTACTCATCTCATAAAAAACAACATCTCTGCTCACTGTAAACTTACGAGTAGAAGGGTTATAGCATCTCTACCCTTTTTGCTGCAGAGAGTAACCAATAAAGATGCACTTCTCAGCTTTTGGATCCAACTTGGATCTCAACTCATATGGCACATGTACATAGGCAATGCAACCAAAAATTTTCAAATGAGAAATATCTGGTTTCCTACCGGTATACCTCTCCTCTGGAGTCATTCCATGTATTGCTGCAGTGGGTGTCCTGTTCATTATGTAGACTGCTGTAGCAACTGCTTCAGCCCAATAAAAATCTGGCAAGTCTTTTTCATTGAGCATGGCACGAGATACCTCTCCAATATGCCTGTTTTTCCTTTCTGCGATTCCATTTTGTTCTGGGGTATGACTGCATGAATATTGCTGCTTTATGCCATGCTCCTGCAGGAACCTTGCAAACTCATTTGAGAGGTACTCTTCCCCTCCATCTGACCTTAGGCATTTTATTTGCAGGCCTGTTTCTTTTTCAACCATAGCTTTAAGGGTTTTGAAATGCCCAAAAACTTCACTTTTCTTTTTCATAAAATACACCCAAACTTTTCTGCTATAGTCATCAATAAAAGTGACAAAATAATGACAGCCTCCAAGAGATGCAGCTTTAGTAGTCCACACATCAGAGTGGATTAATTGCAATGGATTCTCGCTCTCTTGAACATGTCTAGGAAATGGTTTCCTTGCCTGTTTTCCAAACTGACAGGCTTCACATACCTTATGCATTTCTGCAACCTTGAATTTAGGCAAACCTGCAACAATATTTTGAGTCTGCATTGATTTAAGTCGCTGTACATTAACATGACCAATGCGTTTATGCCGGATATCAATATCTGCAACTACACCGGTCCCATGTGCAAACATTGTTGCACTCAATTCAGACATGTCTGCATCCAATGTAAACATTCTGCCCTTCTTCTTTCCTTTTGCTATCAAGCGACCTTTATTTTTCATATCCTCAACAAAGCATCCATGAGGATTGAATCTGACCTGCAAGCCCTGCTCAACCATTCGACGTTGAACAGAAACCAGATTCTCGGTGATATTCGGGACATGAAATACATCGGACAGGTATTTCTTTTTCCCATCCTGCATAGACAAAGGAATTTTTCCAATCTGCACAATAGGATGTGCAGTATCATCACCAGTCTCCACAAATCCTGGTTTTTCCATTTTTCTTGCATCCTCCATCCATTCTGCATGAGCTGTCATGTGGTTTGATGCACCTGAGTCAACATACCATGCATCATTGCTTTCTTCTGCACTTGTCACAGAATTGTTCATGTGCTGCACCATAAACAAGTGCTCATTTCTGTCATCACCCTGTCTGCTAGAAGATGCATAATTCCCTTGTTGCAGTTTTCCATTCATGATGTCATTCTGCTTTTTATAGCAGTTTTTAGCCATATGACCCATTTTACCACAGTAGTAGCATTCAACATTACTGTTTGCATTTTGGCCTCTTTGCCATCCACCACGACCTCTTTGGCTCCCCCTGCCTCTAGAGTTACCACGTCCTCCTCCATAGGACTGGTTTTCTTGAGTTTGCTGCATATTCTGATTTCTACCACGGTCTCCATATCGGCCTCCTCTACCTCTGCCTCTACCTCTTCCAGCATTTGAGTAACTCAGAAATTAGAAGAGCAATCAACTCCTCAAAATCAGGAAATCTTTCACGGACGGAAATGGATGTTCGGAACTGTGCATAATCCTTTCCTAGACCATTCAAGGTCACAGAAACTAAATCATCATCTTCCACTGGCAACCCAATGGAAGCAAGTGCATCTGCAATCTTCTTCACCTTCATGTGGTAGTCATTGATGCTCATATTTTTTCTTTGCACATTATGCAACTCTTGCTTGAGCTGCATTTTTCTGGCTTGCGTATTTGTGCTATACATTTTTGACAAAGTATCCCATGCCTCCTTTGGCGTACTTGCATCTTGAATATGCACAATCATAGAGTCTGAAATGCTGATAGACAGCCAGTACATAACTTTCCTGGCTCTCTCATGCCATGCTTTAAATGCGTGCATTTGCTGTTGATTGGGAACATCAGGAAGAACTGGTTCTTCTTCATTTCCTGCAACAAATTCCCAATATCCTTTTCCCATAAGGAAATTCGTCATTCTAAACTTCCATGCTTGGAAGTTGTTCTTGTCAAGCTTTTCAGTGACAATCTGTGAGAGAGAATCAGATGCCATTACAGAACACTGCAAAAATTTCTGTCACTGCAAAGAACGCAGCTTCAGCCTCACAAAGGCAAATCTGCAAAACTGATGAAAGTGGTATTTGACCACACAGTCACTTCCTAGTGATGATTTTGCATCAACAGGCAACAGGGATGATTCTGTAACTCCCAATGTCTCTGCCACAAGCATACGATGCAATTTCTACAGTAACTTTTCACCGACTTGTAGAACAGTGGCTGCACAGCATAAAACTGGGCCTTTTCCTGAGCGCGTGCAGAAAACTTTCGCCTCCAAAACAGGCCCCGAAATGGCCTCAAATCAAAAAAACAAGGTCGCCAAGGGCTAAAGCCCTACAACTGGGCCTTTTCCTGAGTGCGTGCAGAAAACTTCCGCCTCCAAAACAGGCCCCGAAATGGCCTCAAATAAAAAAAACAAGGTCGCCAAGGGCTAAAGCCCTGCCCCGCAGCATGTACTGCCCTCTTGCTTCACCGCGAAGGGCGTCTCAACCTGAGACAATGCACTCTTGCAATTTTCGGCTGTACTACCTGCAGAGATCTGCTCCCAAAACAGAAAATGAAAGCAACATTGCTCCTCTTACCAAATCACCGCGAGCTTGGCTTGCTTTCTTGAGCTCCTTACCACGAACAAGGCTCTAATACCATGTCAAGATTGTGGGAGAGAAGGAAGGAGTCTCACTTGTAGCTTTCTTGCTTGCACAATGGGGGAATACACACAGAGGTGGAGGCTGAAAACAGTTTTCCTCTCCTTAGTTGTGTAAGCCAAAAGAACTCAAGTACAGAGAAATAGAAGAACCCTATATATGGGTCTCAAACCAAACTCAACTAACTAAGGTGGCATACTAACTAAGCCACGAACTAGAGTAGATAAGGATAGCTATCATGTAGCTATTATTCATGGGCGGTGTACCAACCGCGTCTGCTCAACTGACAAGTCGGTGACATAAATACACAACGGTCACCCTGGCGTATTACGAGTGGAGCTCGATATCTCAACAATTTATGTGTGACACTTAAAATCAGCTTCATTAATTAAGCCTTTTAGGGAACAAGGTTCGTTCGCGCAAATTATAGCACAGACACGAAAACAGAGCAAAGCAATCTATTGACAAACAAGATCAAACAAGTTCCTTAACTTATCTTCAAGTTAATCTTTGTCTCCCGCCCATACAGGAGAAATTATGTTTCGCTTCTGTCCGACAGAAGTATCCCTTCTGCCCTGCAGAAGTGACTGGTCCAATTCACATGGCACCAAAACTCAATCCCTTATCTAGAATAGGATCTCCCAACATGCCCAGATGTTGGGGGCCACGGAGGTCTTTAACTCCATTCTAGACCTAGCAAGGGGTGTCCAGAGCTCCAACTGACCCGCAAGCTGTCTAGGAGCGAAACATCATTCCCGTGGTTGGCCTTTTCACCGCTCGACCTTCGGCCCATGAATCGAGCAGTGCCCTCTCGGGTTAATACGCGGTGCGACCATGGAGGTGATCCACCCGTACAATATATCCTTCCTTAATTAAATCCTTTAAGAATCAAGCACAAACAAGGCATTCAGCCTAATATCATTTTCCAAGAAAACGTTCCTTTATTCCCATGGCGTCTTGTCATCACAGACCCTTGCCATGCATTTACCATAAATCACAAGCACTTGGAATAATCATCCAAACAACAACTAACAACCAGTTGAATGTAAAAGCATTTAGGATATTGTTTGATCAACCAATAAAACCAATTGCATTCTTTCCAAAACAATGCAAGAGTAGATGAAATAATATTTCCCATTGCATAATTGCTCTTCCCCTTGGGATCTAAGAGCAATATTATGCAAAAATGCTCTTAACACTTTCTTCCTTCGGCCAGGGTATATGTTAAGGGTACAAACACTATTCATGATGTAAGTTCTATAGGTCACTTACCTTGATTGATAACCCAACCCTGAGTTTGGATTAGCAAAAGTCATCGTTATCCGACGGATCTCAAGATATCTTAGTTTTAACCCTTACGATTAATTTCTTGTACTAGCTCTTAGTCAAGTCATGAGGCAGATAGAAATGTATCCTCATATATCAAACATGTTATAGGCATAACATATAAATACTTGATAAGATAAGTGCGAGATGATCTCAAGTAATTAGACTCCAATAGGCCTCGCATTGACCTAGAATCTAGTTTTTCTTAGTATTTGGCCTGTTAAGCTAAGTACTTTTGAAGTATCTAAACTTTAAACTAGTACTTCTCCATTCATGATTCTTAATGTCATATTCTTTTAGCAATTATGCTATCTATAACCCTTGACTATACTTTAATCTAGCATTTCTATGCCCAATCTTTTAATGTCGTTCTTTTGACGACTATGCCATTCATAACGCTTGACTAATTCTTCCTTGTAATTGCTCTACTAGCAAATAAGTCATATGTGACTAGGTGCAATTATCTTCCCTTGATATATGCACTTCACAAACTCCATCTTCCGAGTAAGCGAGATGAAATTTATCCTTTCCCATGACCTATACTCGTGCAATAGTATGGGCTTAACGTATCTCATACGAGAATCAAAGCAAGCATCTATCAACTTGAAAATACATTACTTACAACCGGAACTATAGTTGGATTGACAGTGATGCCCTTGCTCGAAGCCTTGTTGTTGGTTGCGGGATTGTCATCCGCACGCGACATTCTTCGCTTGGAGGCCATCGTCCGCAGGTAGACTCAAGAGATTAAGAAGGTGGAGTAGATTCAAGATGGGAGAGCGTAAGAGAACATGGTTAAGTCAAGGATCGAGATAGAGGGAATTGAGCCAACTCTCTTCCTTGCAGCCTCTCGGGGTGACTCTTCTCTCTCTCTCTCTCTCTCTCTCTCTCTCTCTCTCTCTCTCTCTCAAGCTCTCTTTCGAGCTCTTCCTCACAATCTCTTGGAGGAGTATCCTCCTCTCTACCTCTCTCTTGCAGCCTCTCGGGGTCTCCTTCTGCTTTCTATGCCTCTCCCATGCCTCATATTTATAGCGAATTAGAGAAGAGGGCTTGTGGTTGAGAAGTAGAGCTCTTTATGGAGGGGGATCTTGGAAAGATCAGTTATCTGATGCTCAGATCATAAATCTGATGGTTCCATTGGCTCCGAAAGGGGGGTAAAACTCCAAGACACTTGCTTAGAAAGCTCTCAGTTCGCTCCTTCTTCTTTTCTCTGTTCGAAGCGCTGTCTGCTGCCTGTAAACTGCGATCACGGCGCGCGCGATTTCGCCAGTCACTTTTCTTTATTTTTTATTTTATAAAATCTTCAAACTCACTAAAATATCACTCGTCTTTTCTTTTAAATGGCATCTAGTTCCGTATCGTTTTTTAAGGATAATATCTAAAATATACTAGCTTTGCCCAAAATCTAATATTTTTGGACCTTCCAAACTATACACATGAACTTAGTGATTAATATAACTCATAAGTCTCGTTCACGTTGTAATTTACGTGAAGGGTATCTACGGTCTTTGCCAATTCGAGAAAAGTATCGAATTTACGACTCTTGATTTTTCTAAATAAAATATTTTAAATTAAATGAAAATTATCAATAGTTAATGTTACTTAGTTTTTACCTTAGTTAGTCTTTAGTCAGTAATCTTACTAACTTATTAATTGACTAACTAACTTACGAACCAACCAACTAACTTTTATTGTGCGGAGATATTACATCCTCCTCCCCTTTGAGAAATCGAGATGTCCTCATCTCGAGAGAAACAGGGGGTATCATCTTGGAATATGTGGGTTATGGAACACCGCGCTTCTGCTGCGCTACTCTGACCTCTCACAGACATACGATCTTTTGAAAAGAACAACCTATGGTATTTGATATATTTG